>NC_092237.1:36545861-36586244 GCF_036320965.1 Panulirus ornatus
GGGTGGATGTGCTGGAAATGATATATTTGAGGACAATATGTGGTGTGAGGTGGTTTGATCGAGTAAGTAATGTAAGGGTAAGAGAGATGTGTGGAAATAAAAAAAGCGTGGTTGAGAGAGCAGAAGAGGGTGTTTTGAAATGGTTTGGGCACATGGAGAGAATGAGTGATGACAGATTGACCAAGAGGATAGATGTGTCGGAGGTGGAGGGAACGAGGAGAAGTGGGAGACCAAATAGGAGGTGGAAAGATGGAGTGAAAAAGATTTTGAGTGATCGTGGCTTGAACATGCAGGAGGGTGAAAGGCGGGCAAGGAATAGAGTGAATTGGGTCGATGTGATAAACCGGGGTCGACGTGCTGTCAATGGATTGAATCAGGGCATGTGAATCGTCTGGGGCAAGCCATGGAAAGTTCTGTGGGGCCTGGATGTGGAAAGGGAGCTATGGTTTCGGGCATTATTACATGACAGCTAGAGACTGAGTGTGAACGAATGAGGCCTTTGTTGTCTTTTCCTAGCGATACCTCGCACACATGAGGGGGGAGGGGGATTGTGATCCATGTATGGCGAAGTGGCGATGGGAATGAATAAAGCCAGACAGTGTGAATTGTGTGCATGGGTATATATGTATGTGTCTTTGCGTGTATATATATGTGTACATTGAGATGTATAGGCATGTATATTTGCGTGTGTGGACGTGTATGTATATACATGTGTATGGGGGTGGGTTGGGCCATTTTTTTCGTCTGTTTCCTTGCGCTACCTCGCAAACGCGGGAGACAGCGACAATGCAAAATAAATAAATAAAGATATATATATATATATATATATATATATATATATATATATATATATATATATATTATTTTTATTTATTTATCTATTCATTTTGCTTTGGCGCTCTCTCCCGCGTTAGCGAGGTAGCGCAAGGAAACAGACGAAAGAATGGCCCAACCCAGCCCCATACACATGTATATACATACACGTCCACACACGCAAATATACATACCTATACATCTCAATGTACACATATATATACACAAACAGACATGTACACATATACGCATGTACATAATTCATACTTTCTGCCTTTAATTATTCCTATCGCCACCTAGCCAAATATGGAATAAAGACCCTCTCCCCCCTCATTTGTACGAGGTAGCGCTAGGAAAAGACAACAAAGGCCCCATTCGTTCACACTCAGTCTATTGCTGTCATGTAATAATGCACCGATACCACAGCTCCGTTTCCACATCCAGGCCCTACAGAACTTTCCATGGTTTACCCAAGACGCCTCACATTCCCTGGTTCTATCCATTGACAGCACGTCGACCGCGGTATACCATATCGCTCCAATTCCCTCTATTTCTTGCCCTCCTTTCACCCTCCTGCATGTTCAGGCCCCGATCACACAAAATCTTTTTCACTCCATCTTTCCATCTCCAATTTGGTCTCCCTCTTCTCCTCGTTCCCTCCACCTCCGACACATATATCCTCTTGGTCAATCTTTCCTCACTGATTCTCTCCATGTGACCAAACCATTTCGAAACACCCTCTTCTGCTCTCTCAACCACGCTCTTTTTATTTCCACACATCTCTCTTACCCTTACGTTACTTACTCGATCAAACCACCTCACACCACATATTGTCCTCAAACATCTCATTTCCAGCACATCCATCATCCTGCGCACAACTCTATCCATAGTCCACGCCTCGCCACCATACAACATTGTTGGAACCACTATTCCTTCAAACATACCCATTTTTGCTTTCCATTTTTCGTTCACACTCAGTCTCTAGCTGTCATGTAATAATGCACCGAAACCACAGCTCCCTTTCCAGCCCCACACAGCTTTTTATGGTTTACCCCATATATATATATATATATATATATATGTATATATATATATATATATATATATATATATATATATATATATATATATATATATATATATATATATATATATATATATATATATATATATATATATATTTATATATATATATATATATATATATATATATATATATATATATATATATATATATATATATATATATATATATATATATATATATATATATATATATATATATATATATATATATTTTTTTTTTTTTTTTTTTTTTTTTTTTTTTTTTTTTATACTATTCGCCATTTCCCGCGATAGCGAGGTAGCGTTAAGAACAGAGGACTGGGTTTTGAGGGAATATCTTCACCTGGCCCCTTCTCTGTTCCTTCTTTTGGAAAATAAAAAAAAAAAAGAGAGGGGAGGATTTCCAGCCACCCGCTCCCTTCCCTTTTAGTCGCCTTCTACGACACGCAGGGAATACGTGGGAAGTATTCTTTCTCCCCTATCCCCAGGGACAATATATATATATATATATATATATATATATATATATATTTATATATATGTATATATATATATATATATATATATATATATATATATATATATATATATATATATATATATATATATATATATATATATAGTGGTGATGTGAGAAGGAGATGGAGTGAGTATTTTGAAGGTTTGTTGAATGTGTTTGATGATAGAGTGGCAGATATAGGGTGTTTTGGTCGAGGTGGTGTGCAAAGTGAGAGGGTTAGGGAAAATGATTTGGTAAACAGAGAAGAGGTAGTGAAAGCTTTGCGGAAGATGAAAGCCTGCAATGCAGCAGGTTTGGATGGTATTGCAGTGGAATTTATTAAAAAAAGGGGGTGACTGTATTGTTGACTGGTTGGTAAGGTTATTTAATGTATGTATGACTCATGGTGAGGTGCCTGAGGATTGGCGGAATGCGTGCATAGTGCCATTGTACAAAGGCAAAGGGGATAAGAGTGAGTGCTCAAATTACAGAGGTATAAGTTTGTTGAGTATTCCTGGTAAATTATATGGGAGGGTATTGATTGAGAGGGTGAAGGCATGTACAGAGCATCAGATTGGGGAAGAGCAGTGTGGTTTCAGAAGTGGTAGAGGATGTGTGGATCAGGTGTCTGCTTTGAAGAATGTATGTGAGAAATACTTAGAAAAGCAAATGGATTTGTATGTAGCATTTATGGATCTGGAGAAGGCATATGATAGAGTTGATAGAGATGCTCTGTGGAAGATATTAAGAATATATGGTGTGGGAGGCAAGTTGTTAGAAGCAGTGAAAAGTTTTTATCGAGGATGTAAGGCATGTGTACGTGTAGGAAGAGAGGAAAGTGATTGGTTCTCAGTGAATGTAGGTTTGCGGCAGGGGTGTGTAATGTCTCCATGGTTGTTTAATTTGTTTATGGATGGGGTTGTTAGGGAGGTAAATGCAAGAGTTTTGGAAAGAGGGGCAAGTATGAAGTCTGTTGGGGATGAGAGAGCTTGGGAAGTGAGTCAGTTGTTGTTCGCTGATGATACAGCGCTGGTGGCTGATTCATGTGAGAAACTGCAGAAGCTGGTGACTGAGTTTGGTAAAGTGTGTGGAAGAAGAAAGTTAAGAGTAAATGTGAATAAGAGCAAGGTTATTAGGTACAGTAGGGTTGAGGGTCAAGTCAATTGGGAGGTGAGTTTGAATGGAGAAAAACTGGAGGAAGTGAAGTGTTTTAGATATCTGGGAGTGGATCTGGCAGCGGATGGAACCATGAAAGCGGAAGTGGATCATAGGGTGGGGGAGGGGGCGAAAATTCTGTGGGCCTTGATGAATGTGTGGAAGTCGAGAACATTATCTCGGAAAGCAAAAATGGGTATGTTTGAAGGAATAGTGGTTCCAACAATTTTGTATGGTTGCGAGGCATGGGCTATGGATAGAGTTGTGCGCAGGAGGATGGATGTGCTGGAAATGAGATGTTTGAGGACAATGTGTGGTGTGAGGTGGTTTGATCGAGTGAGTAACGTAAGGGTAAGAGAGATGTGTGGAAATAAAAAGAGCGTGGTTGACAGAGCAGAAGAGGGTGTTTTGAAGTGGTTTGGGCACATGGAGAGGATGAGTGAGGAAAGATTGACAAAGAGGATTTATGTGTCGGAGATGGAGGGAGCGAGGAGAAGAGGGAGACCAAATTGGAGGTGGAAAGATGGAGTGAAAAAGATTTTGTGTGATCGGGGCCTGAACATGAAGGAGGGTGAAAGGAGGGCAAGGAATAGAGTGAATTGGAGCGATGTGGTGTACCGGGGTTGACGTGCTGTCAGTGGATTGAATCAAGGCATGTGAAGCGTCTGGGGTAAACCATGGAAAGCTGTGTAGGTATGTATATTTGCGTGTGTGGACGTATGTATATACATGTGTATGGGGGTGGGTTGGGCCATTTCTTTCGTCTGTTTCCTTGCGCTACCTCGCAAACGCGGGAGACAGCGACAAAGTATAAAAAAAAAAAATATATATATATATATATATATATATATATATATATATATATATATATATATATATATATATATATATATATATATATATATATATATATATATATATATATATATATGTGTATTTATATATATATATATATTTATATATATATATATATATATATATATATATATATATATATATATATATATATATATATATATATATATATATATATATATATATATATATATATATATATATATACATATATATATATATATATATATATATATATATATATATATATATATATATATATATATATATATATATATATATATATATATATACATATATATATATATATATATATATATATATATATATATATATATATATATATATATATATATATATATATATAGATATATATATATATATATATATATATATATATATATATATATATATATATATATATATATATATATATATATATATATATATATATATATATATATATATAGTATATATATATGTATATATATATATATATATATATATATATATATATATATATATATATATATATGTATATATTTTTTGCTTTGTTGCTGTCTCCCGCGTTTGCGAGGTAGCGCAAGGAAACAGAAGAAAGAAATGGCCCACCCCCCCCCCCATACACATGTATATACATACGTCCACACACGCAAATACACATACCTACACAGCTTTCCATGGTTTACCCCAGACGCTTCACATGCCTTGATTCAATCCTCTGACAGCACGTCAACCCCGGTATACCACATCGCTCCAATTCACTCTATTCCTTGCCCTCCTTTCACCCTCCTTCATGTTCAGGCCCCGATCACACAAAATCTTTTTCACTCCATCTTCCCACCTCCAATTTGGTCTCCCTCTTCTCCTCGTTCCCTCCACCTCAGACACATATATTCTCTTGGTCAATCTTTCCTCACTCATTCTCTCCATGTGCCCGAACCATTTCAAAACACCCTCTTCTGCTCTCTCAACCACGCTCTTTTTATTTCCACACATCTCTCTTACCCTTACGTTACTTACTCGATCAAACCACCTCACACCACACATTGTCCTCAAACATCTCATTTCCAGCACATCTATCCTCCTGCGCACAACTCTATCCATAGCCCACGCCTCGCAAACATACAACATTGTTGGAACCACTATTCCTTCAAACATACCCATTTTTGCTTTCCGAGATAATGTTCTCGACTTCCACACATTCTTCAAGGCTCCCAGAATCTTCGCCCCCTCCCCCACCCTATGATCCACTTCCGCTTCCATGGTTCCATCCGCTGCCAGATCCACTCCCAGATATCTAAAACACTTCACTTCCTCCAGTTTTTCTCCATTCAAACTCACCTCCCAATTGACTTGACCCTCAACCCTACTGTACCTAATAACCTTGCTCTTATTCACATTTACTCTTAACTTTCTTCTTTCACACACTTTACCAAACTCAGTCACCAGCTTCTGCAGTTTCTCACATGAATCAGCCACCAGCGCTGTATCATCAGCGAACAACAACTGACTCACTTCCCAAGCTCTCTCATCCCCAACAGACTTCATACTTGCCCCTCTTTCCAAAACTCTTGCATTCACCTCCCTAACCACCCCATCCATAAAAAAATTAAACAACCATAGAGACATCACACACCCCTGCCGCAAACCTACATTCACTGAGAACCAATCACTTTCCTCTCTTCCTACACGTACACATGCCTTACATCCTCGATAAAAACTTTTCACTGCTTCAAACAACTTGCCTCCCACACCATATATATATATATATATATATATATATATATATATATATATATATATATATATATATATATATATATATATATATATATATATATATATATATATATATATATATATATATATATATATATATATATATATATATATATTTTTTTTTTTTTTTTTTTTTTTTTTTTTTTTTATACTTTGTCGCTGTCTCCCGCGTTTGCGAGGTAGCGGAAGGAAACAGACGAAAGAATTGGCCCAACCCCCCCCATACACATGTACATACACACGTCCACACACACAAATATACATACCTACACAGCTTTCCATGGTTTCCCCGGACGCTTCACATGCCTTGATTCAATCCACTGACAGCACGTCAACCCCTGTATACCACATCGCTCCAATTCACTCTATTCCTTGCCCTCCTTTCACCCTCCTGCATGTTCAGGCCCCGATCACGCAAAATCTTTTTCACTCCATCTTTCCACCTCCAATTTGGTCTCCCTCTTCTCCTCGTTCCCTCCACCTCCGACACATATATCCTCTTGGTCAATCTTTCCTCACTCATTCTCTCCATGTGCCCAAACCACTTTAAAACACCCTCTTCTGCTCTCTCAACCACGCTCTTTTTATTTCCACACATCTCTCTTACCCTTACGTTACTTACTCGATCAAACCACCTCACACCACACATTGTCCTCAAACATCTCATTTCCAGCACATCCATCCTCCTGCGCACAACTCTATCCATAGCCCACGCCTCGCAACCATACAACATTGTTGGAACTACTATTCCTTCAAACATACCCATTTTTGCTTTCCGGGATAATGTTCTCGACTTCCACACATTTTTCAAGGCTCCCAAAATTTTCGCCCCCTCCCCCACCCTATGATCCACTTCCGCTTCCATGGTTCCATCCGCTGACAGATCCACTCCCAGATATCTAAAACACTTCACTTCCTCCAGTTTTTCACCATTCAAACTCACCTCCCAATTGACTTGACCCTCAACCCTACTGTACCTAATAACCTTGCTCTTATTCACATTTACTCTTAACTTTCTTCTTCCACACACTTTACCAAACTCCGTCACCAGCTTCTGCAGTTTCTCACATGAATCCGCCACCAGCGCTGTATCATCAGCGAACAACAACTGACTCACTTCCCAAGCTCTCTCATCCCCAACAGACTTCATACTTGCCCCTCTTTCCAAGACTCTTGCATTTACCTCCCTGACAACCCCATCCATAAACAAATTAAACAACCATGGAGACATCACACACCCCTGCCGCAAACCTACATTCACTGAGAACCAATCACTTTCCTCTCTTCCTACACGTACACATGCCTTACATCCTCGATAAAAACTTTTCACTGCTTCTAACAACTTGCCTCCCACACCATATATTCTTAATACCTTCCACAGAGCATCTCTATCAACTCTATCATATGCCTTCTCCAGATCCATAAATGCTACATACAAATCCATTTGCTTTTCTAAGTATTTCTCACATACATTCTTCAAAGCAAACACCTGATCCACACATCCTCTACCACTTCTGAAACCACACTGCTCTTCCCCAATCTGATGCTCTGTACATGCCTTCACCCTTTCAATCAATACCCTCCCATATAATTTACCAGGAATACTCAACAAACTTATACCTCTGTAATTTGAGCACTCACTCTTATCCCCTTTGCCTTTGTACAATGGCACTATGCACGCATTCCGCCAATCCTCAGGCACCTCACCATGAGTCATACATACATTAAATAACCTTACCAACCAGTCAACAATACAGTCACCCCCTTTTTTAATAAATATATATATATATATATATATATATATATATATATATATATATATATATATATATATATATATATATATATATATATATATATATATATATATATATATATATGTATATATATGGGGTAAACCATAAAAAGCTGTGTGGGACTGGAAAGGGAGCTGTGGTTTCGGTGCATTATTACATGACAGCTAGAGACTGAGTGTGAACGAATTGGGCCTTTAGTGTCTTTTCCTAGCGCTACCTCGCACACATGAGGGGGGAGGGGGTTGTTATTCCATGTGTGGCGGGGTGGCGATGGGAACAAATAAAGGCACAAAGGGAACAAATAAACGAAGCTCAAGGGTAAAGGGGAAGAGTAGTTTGGGAATGTCTTGAGAGTAAAGTCAGGGGTTAGTGAGAGGACATGAGCAAGGGAAGGAGTAGCACTACTCCTGAAACAGGAGTGGTGGGAGTATGTGATAGAGTGTAAGAAATTAACTCTAGATTGATATGGGTAAAATTAAAAGTTGATCGAGAGAGATGGGTGATTATTGGTGCATATGCACCTGGGCATGAGGAGAAAGATCATGAGAGGCAAGTGTTTTCGGAGCAGCTGAATGAATGTGTTAGTATTTTTGATGCGCGAGACCGGGTTATAGTGATGGGTGATTTGAATGCAAAGGTGAGTAATGTGGCAGTTGAGGGAATAAATGGTATACATGGGGTGTTCAGTGTTGTAAATGGAAATGGTGAAGAGCTTGTACATTTATGTGCTGAAATAGGACTGGTGATTGGGAATACCTGGTTTAAAATGCGAGATATACATAAGCATACGTATGTAAGTAGGAGAGATGGCCAGAGGGTGTTATTGGATTACGTGTTAATTGATAGGCGTGCGAAAGAGAGTTTTGGATGTTAATGTGCTGAAAGGTGCAACTGGAGGGATGTCCGATTATCATTGTGTGGAGGCAAAGGTGAAGATTTTTAGAGGTTTTTGGAAAAGAATGGCGAAAGTTTGGGTGAAGAGAGTGGTGAGAGCTTGGGAAGGAGACTTGTGTAAGGAAGTACCAGGAGAGACGGAGTACAGAATGAAAAAAGGTGAGAACAAAGGAGGTAAGGGGAGTGGGGGAGGAATGGGATGTATTTAGGGAAGCAGTGATGATTTGCGCAAAAGATGCTTGTTGCATGAGAAGCGTGGGATGTGGGCAGATTAGAAAGGGTAGTGAGTGGTGCGATGAAGAAGTAAGATTATTAGTGAAAGAGAAGAGAGAGGCATTTGGACGATGTTTACAGCGAAATAATGCAAATGAGTGGGAGATGTATAAAAGAAAGAGGCAGGAGGTCAAGAGAAAGGTGCAAGAAGTGAAAAAGAGGGCAAATGAGAGTTGGGGTGAGAGAGTATCATTAGATTTTAGGGAGAATAAAAAGATGTTTTGGAAGGAGATGAATTAAATGCGTTAGACAAGGGAACAAATAGGACCTTCAGTGAAGGGGGCTAATGGGGAGGTGATACCAAGTAGCGGTCATGTGAGAATGAGATGGAGTGAATATTTTAAAGGTTTGTTGAATGTGTTTGATGATAGAGTGGCAGATATAGGGTGTTTTGGTCGAGGTGGTGTGCAAAGTGAGAGGGCTAGGGAGAATGATTTGGTAAACAAAGAAGAGGTAGTGAAACCTCTGCGGAAGATGAAAGCCGGCAAGACAGCAGGGTTGGATCGTATCGCTGTGGAATTTATTAAAAAAGGGGGTGACTGTATTGTTGACTGGTTGGTAAGGTTATTTAATGTATGTATGACTCATAGTGAGGTGCCTGAGGATTGGCGGAATGCCTGGATAGTGCCATTGTACAAAGGGAAAGGGGACAAAGGTGAGTGCTCAAATAACAGAGGTATAAGTTTTTTGAGTATTCCTGGTAAATTATATAGGAGGGTATTGATTGATAGGGTGAAGGCATGTACAAAGCATCAGATTGGGGAAGAGCAGTGTGGTTTCAGAAGTGGTACAGGATGGGTGGATCAGGTGTTTGCTTTGAAGAATGTATGTAAGAATTACTTATAAAAGCAAATGGATTTGTATGTAACATTTATGGATCTGGCGAAGGCATATGAAAAAGTTGACAGAGATGCTCTGTGGAAGGTATTAAGAATATATGGCTTGAGAGGCAAGTTGTTAGAAGCAGTGAAAAGTTTTTATCGAGGATGAAAGGCATGTGTACGTGTAGGAAGAGAGGAAAGTGATTGGTTCTCAGTGAATGTAGGTTTGCGGCAGGGGTGTTTGATGTCTCCATGGTTGTTTAATTTATTTATGGATGTGGTTGTTAGAGAGGTGAATGCAAGAGTTGTGGAAAGAGTGGCAAGTATGCAGTCTGTTTTGGATGAGAGAGCTTGGAAAGTGAGTCAGTTGTTGTTCGCTGATGATACAGTGCTGGTGGCTGATTCATATGAGAAACTGCAGAAGCTGGTGACTGAGTTTGGTAAAGTGTGTGAGAGAAGAAAGTTGAGAGTAAACGTGAATAAGAGCAAGGTTATTAGGTACAGTAGGGTTGAGGGACAAGTCAATTGGGAGGAAAGTTTGAAAGGAGTAAAACTGGAAGACGTGAAGTGTTTTAGATATCTGGGAGTGGATTTAGCAGCAGATGGAACCATGGAAGCGGAAGTGAATCATAGGGTGGGGGAGGGGGTGAAAATTCTGAGAGCGTTGAAGAATGTGTGGAAGTCGAGAACATTATCTCGGAAAGCAAAAATGGGTATGTTTGAAAGAATATTGGTTCCAACAATTTTGTATGGTTGCGAGGCGTGGGCTATGGATAGAGTTGTGCACAGAAGGGTGGATGTGCTAGAAATGAGATGTTTGAGGACACTATGTGGTGTGAGCTGGTTTGATCGAGGAAGTAATACTAGTGTAAGAGAGATGTATGGTAATAAAAAGAGCGTGGTTGAGAGAGCAGAAGAGGGTGTTTTGAAATGGTTCGGTCACATGCAGAGAATGAGTGAGGAAAGATTGACCAAGAGGATGTACGTGTCAGAGGTGGTGGGAACGAGGAGAAGTGGGAGACCAAATTGGAGGTGGAAAGATGGAGTGAAAAAGATTTTGAGTGATCGTTGCCTGAACATGCAGGAGGGTGAAAGGCGTGCAAGGAATAGAGTGAATTAGAACGATATGGTATACCGGGGTCGACGTGCTGTCAATGGATTGAACCAGCACATGTGAAGCGTCTGGGGTCAACCATAGAAAGTTGTGTGGGGCCTGGATGTGGAAAGGGAGCTTTGGTTTCGGTACATTATTACATGACAGCTAGAGACTGAGTGTGAACGAATGGGGCCTTTGTTCTCTTTTCCTAGCACTACCTCGCTCACATGAGAGGGAAAGGGTTGTTATTACATGTGTGGCGGGGTGGCGATGGGAATGAGTAAAGGCAGACAGTATGACTTATGTACACGTGTATATATGTATATGTCTGTGTGTGTATACATGTATACGTTGAGATGTATAGGTATGTATATTTGCGTATGCGGACGTGTATGTATATACATGTGTATATGGGTGGGTTGGGCTATTCTTTTGTCTGTTTCCTTGCGCTACCTCGCTAACGTGGAAGACAGCGACATAGCAAAATAAATAATAAATAGATGAAATATATATATATATATATATATATATATATATATATATATATATATATATATATATATATCTTTCTTTTTCTTTCAAACTATTCGCCATTTCCCGCATTAGCGAGGTAGCGTTAAGAACAGAGGACTGGGCCTTTGAGGGAATACCCTCATCTGGCCCAATTCTCTGTTCCTACTTTTGGAAAATTAAAAAAAATGAGAGGGGAGGATTTCCAGACCCCCGCTCTCTCCCCTTTTAGTCACCTTCTACGACATGCAGGGCATATGTAGGAAGTATTCTTTCTCCCCTATCCCCAGGGATAATATGAATGATTATTCACTCACATGGTTACAAATTGTATTTCAGCACTCTGCTTGTAAGGAGTAGCACTGTGAGTGAGAAGTCATCTTTGATAAGGCTGTACCATTATCAGTAGACAGAATGGAATACAACATCGTCAAAGTCTTCTGCTGAGAGGGAGTTTACTTTATCCTGCTACCATCTGCAGTACATCTTGAAGATGCAGGATCCTCATAAAAGGGATCCTGAGGTTGTGTAATTAACTATGGTTATAACTTAAATACCATGGAACTCCTAATAAAACATATGATGAAACATTACTTGGAAAGGAATCTTTAAAATTTTAATCTATAATTGTTGACATCTAAATACTGTAACAATTACAATCCATGGATGCAATGACGAGACATTAAAAATTACAAGGGTATAAAGTACTTAAGATATCTATAATACAAATTAAAATTTTCCATCATAATCATATGGGCTGCTATAAGAAATCTAAGAATGAGATTAATTTTATATAGAATAAATAAAATAATTTCTTTGCTTATGAAGTAAAGCTCTCAGCAAAAGAAAGACTGTTAGGGCATTTACTAGATTGCAAACTAATTAATATGGTACAATACATAAAAAATAACTGTGATTTTTACTTGGTATACATTTCATTGAAAGCATGGTTCTTTTGAAAAACTATTTCCTTTGTGTTTGGAACACTTCTCTGGGGAATTTCTGGGAAAAATAAAAATCAATAATACACAGGATTTTGAACTGAAAGAAATTAAAATACACTGATATGCACATGATGCTCAGTCCCTTGCCAACAGTGGGTCTTGTATGTGCTCCTGGACAAAGCATGAGGTAAAAATATAATTTTTTTCCATAAACATATTTTACCATTCTCTACCCTCTACTCATAAAGCAAAATACTTAAAAAATAAAACTTTTTGAAATATATATCTTTCAACTAAGCTATACTACTTACATCTTTGTGCTAAGCTCTACTTTCGGCTAAGGCTTGTAGTGCTATGTTTGCTTGGTTCACTGTAGCATTGGCTTTTTCACCTGTATCCCCACCAACATTTCCAATTTCTGATGGGTTGATTGTGACCGACTTTGTGGCATTATATGTCTTGTAAATGCCCACTAGTCTGTCTGCCAACTCAAACATTTGAGACCTCAGTGAAATGATAATGAACTGGGCATTTTTTGTGCGTTCCTTGACATAATTGCCAACAATTGAGACATTCTTGAAGTATATATATATATATATATATATATATATATGAAGTATATATATATATATATATATATATATATATAGGGGAGAAAGAATACTTCCCACGTATTCCCTGCGTGTCGTAGAAGACGACTAAAAGGGAAGGGAGCGGGGGGCTGGAAATCCTCCCCACTCTTTTTTTTTTTTTTTTTTTCCAAAAGAAGGAACAGAGAAGAGGTCCAGGTGAGGATATTCCCTCAAAGGCCCAGTCCTCTGTTCTTAACGCTACCTCGCTATCGCGGGAAATAGCGAATAGCGAAAAAAAAAAAAAAAAAAATATATATATATATATATATATATATATATATATATATATATATATATATATATATATATATATGTATATATATATATATATATAGATCATGAGAGGCAAGTGTTTTGGGAGCAGCTGAATGAGTGTGTTAGTGGTTTTGATGCACGAGACCGGGTTATAGTGATGGGTGATTTGAATGCAAAGGTGAGTAATGTGGCATTGAGGGAATAATTGGTATACATGGGGTGTTCAGTGTTGTAAATGGAAATGGTGAAGAGCTTGTAGATTTATGTGCTGAAAAAGGACTGATGATTGGGAATACCTGGTTTAAAAAGCGAGATATACATAAGTATACTTATGTAAGTAGGAGAGATGGCCAGAGAGAGTTATTGGATTACGTGTTAATTGACAGGCGCGCGAAGGAGAGACTTTTGGATGTTAATGTGCTGAGAGGTGCAACTGGAGGGGTGTCTGATCATTATCTTGTGGAGGCTAAGGTGAAGATTTGTATGGGTTTTCAGAAAAGAAGAGTGAATGTTGTGGTGAAGAGGGTGGTAAGAGTAAGTGAGCTTGGGAAGGAGACTTGTGTGAGGAAGTACCAGGAGAGACTGAGTACAGAATGGAAAAAGGTGAGAACAATGGAAGTAAGGGGAGTGGGGGAGGAGTGGGATGTATTTAGGGAATCAGTGATGGATTGCGCAAAAGGTGCTTGTGGCATGAGAAGAGTGGGAGGTGGGTTGATTAGAAAGGGTAGTGAGTGGTGGGATGAAGAAGCAAGAGTATTAGTGAAAGAGAAGAGAGAGGCATTTGGACGATTTTTGCAGGGAAAAAATGAAATTGAGTGGGAGATGTATAAAAGAAAGAGACAGGAGGTCAAGAGAAAGGTGCAAGAGGTGAAAAAAAGGGCAAATGAGAGTTGGGGTGAGAGAGTATCATTAAATTTTAGGGAGAATAAAAAGATGTTCTGGAAGGAGGTAAATAAAGTGCGTAAGACAAGGGAGCAAATGGGAACTTCAGTGAAGGGCGCAAATGGGGAGGTGATAACAAGTAGTGGTGATGTGAGAAGGAGATGGAGTGAGTATTTTGAAGGTTTGTTGAATGTGTTTGATGATAGAGTGGCAGATATAGGGTGTTTTGGTCGAGGTGGTGTGCAAAGTGAGAGGGTTAGGGAAAATGATTTGGTAAACAGAGAAGAGGTAGTAAAAGCTTTGCGGAAGATGAAAGCCGGCAAGGCAGCAGGTTTGGATGGTATTGCAGTGGAATTTATTAAAAAAGGGGGTGACTGTATTGTTGACTGGTTGGTAAGGTTATTTAATGTATGTATGACTCATGGTGAGGTGCCTGAGGATTGGCGGAATGCGTGCATAGTGCCATTGTACAAAGGCAAAGGGGATAAGAGTGAGTGCTCAAATTACAGAGGTATAAGTTTGTTGAGTATTCCTGGTAACTTATATGGGAGGATATTGATTGAGAGGGTGAAGGCATGTACAGAGCATCAGATTGGGGAAGAGCAGTGTGGTTTCAGAAGTGGTAGAGGATGTGTGGATCAGGTGTCTGCTTTGAAGAATGTATGTGAGAAATACTTAGAAAAGCAAATGGATTTGTATGTAGCATTTATGGATCTGGAGAAGGCATATGATAGAGTTGATAGAGATGCTCTGTGGAAGGTATTAAGAATATATCGTGTGGGAGGCAAGTTGTTAGAGGCAGTGAAAAGTTTTTATCGAGGATGTAAGGCATGTGTACGTGTAGGAAGAGAGGAAAGTGATTGGTTCGCAGTGAATGTAGGTTTGCGGCAGGGGTGTGTGATGTCTCCATGGTTGTTTAATTTGTTTATGGATGGGGTTGTTAGGGAGGTGAATGCAAGAGTTTTGGAAAGAGGGGCAAGTATGAAGTCTGTTGGGGATGAGAGAGCTTGGGAAGTGAGTCAGTTGTTGTTCGCTAATGATACAGCGCTGGTGGCTGATTCATGTGAGAAACTGCAGAAGCTGGTGACTGAGTTTGGTAAAGTGTGTGAAAGAAGAAAGTTAAGAGTAAATGTGAATAAGAGCAAGGTTATTAGGTACAGTAGGGTTGAGGGTCAAGTCAATTGGGAGGTGAGTTTGAATGGAGAAAAACTGGAGGAAGTGAAGTGTTTTAGATATCTGGGAGTGGATCTGGCAGAGGATGGAACCATGGAAGTGGAAGTGGATCATAGGGTGGGGGAGGGGGCGAAAATTCTGGGAGCCTTGAAGAATGTGTGGAAGTCGAGAACATTATCTCGGAAAGCAAAAATGGGTATGTTTGAAGGAATAGTGGTTCCAACAATGTTGTATGGTTGCGAGGCGTGGGCTATGGATAGAGTTGTGCGCAGGAGGATGGATGTGCTGGAAATGAGATGTTTAAGGACAATGTGTGGTGTGAGGTGGTTTGATCGAGTAAGTAACGTAAGGGTAAGAGAGATGTGTGGAAATAAAAAGAGCGTGGTTGAGAGAGCAGAAGAGGGTGTTTTGAAATGGTTCGGGCACATGGAGAGAATGAGTGAGGAAAGATTGACCAAGAGAATATATGTGTCGGAGGTGGAGGGAACGAGGAGAAGAGGGAGACCAAATTGGAGGTGGAAAGATGGAGTGAAAAAGATTTTTTGTGATCGGGGCCTGAACATGCAGGAGGGTGAAAGGAGGGCAAGGAATAGAGTGAATTGGAGCGATGTGGTATACCGGGGTTGACGGGCTGTCAGTGGATTGAATCAAGGCATGTGAAGCGTCTGGGGTAAACCATGGAAAGCTGTGTAGGTATGTATATTTGCGTGTGTGGATGTATGTATATACATGTGTATGGGGGTGGGTTGGGCCATTTCTTTCGTCTGTTTCCTTGCGCTACCTCGCAAACGCGGGAGACAGCCACAAAAAAAAAAATATATATATATATATATATATATATATATATATATATATATATATATATATATATATATATATATATATATATATATATATATATATATACATATATATATATATATATATATATATATATATAAAAGGGGAAACAGGAGAAGGAGTCACGCGGGGATTGCTCATCCTCCTCGAAAGCTCAAATTGTGGTATCTAAATTTGTGTGTATGCACCCAAGATGAAAAAAACGGAGAGATAGGTGGTATGCTTATGTAGTTTTGAAAATATCTAGGGAGTAAAGTCATTAGTTAGTGGGAGGGAGAGAGCAAGGGAAGGAGTAGCACTTTCCCTGAAACAGGAGTTGTGGGAGTATGTGATAGAGTGTAAGAAAGTGAACTCTAGATTGATATGGGTATAACTGAAAGGGGAAGGAGAGAGATGGGTGATTATTGGTGCATATGCACCTAGGTATGAGAACAGAGATCATGAGAGGCAAGTGTTTTGGGAGCAACTGATTGAGTGTGTTAGTAGTTTTGATGCACGAGACCGGGTTATAGTAATCGGTGATATGAATGCAAAGATGAGTAATGGGGCAGTTGAGGGAATAATTGGTGTACATGAAGTGTTCAGTGTTGTAAATGGAAATAGTGAAGAGTTTGTAGATTTGTGTACTGAAATAGGACTGGTGATTGGGAATACCTGATTTAAAAAGAGAGATATACATAAGTATACGTATATAAGTAGGAGATATGGTCAAAGAGCGTTATTGGATTGTGTTAATTGATAGACGCGCGAAGGAGAGACTTTTGGATGTTAATGTGCAGAGAAGTGCAACTACAGGCACGTCTGATTATCATCTTGTGGAGGCGAAGGTGAAGATTTGTGGAGGTTTTCAGAAAGAAGAGAGAATGTTGAGATGAAGAGATTTTTGAGAGTAAGTGAGCTTGGAAGTAGACTTGTGTGGGGAAGTACCAGGAGACACTGAGTACAGAATTGAAAAAGGCGAGAGCAAAGAACGTAAGGGGAGAGGGGGAGGAATGGGATGTATTTAGGGAAACAGTGATGGCTTGTGCAAAAGATGCTTGTGGTATGAGAAGCGTGGGAGGTGGGCAGATTAGAAAGGGTAATGAGTGGTGGATGAAGAAGTAAGATTATTAGTGAAAGAGAAGAAAAAGGCATTTGGACGACCTTTGCAGGCATATACTGCAAATGACTGGGAGATGTATAACAGAAAGAGGCAGGAGGTCAAGAGAAAGGTGCAAGAGGTGAAAAAGAGGGCAAATGAAACTTGAGATGAGAAATTACCATTAGATTTTAAGGACATGTTTTGGAAGGAGGTAAATAAAGTGCATAAGACAAAGGAACAAATGGGAACATCAGTGAAGGGGGCTAATTGGGAGGTGATAACAAGTAGTGATGATGTGAGAAGGAGATGGAATAAGTATTTTGAAGGTTTGTTGAATGTGTTTGATGATAGAGTGGCAGATATAGGGTGTTTTGGTCGAGGCGGTGTGCAACGTGAGAGGGTTAGGGAAAATGATTTGGTAAACAGATAAGAGGTAGTAAAAGCTTTGCGGAAGATGAAAGCAGGCAAGGCAGCGGGTTTGGATGGAATTGCAGTGGAATTTATTAAAAAACGGGATGACTGTATTGTTGACTGGTTCGTATAATTATTCAATGTATGTATGACTCATGGTGAGGTGCCTGAGGAGTGGCGGAATGCGTGCATAGTGCCATTGTATAAAGGCAAAGGGGATAAAATTGCTCAAATTACATAGGTATATGTTTGTTGAGTATTCCTGGTAAATTATATGGGAGAGTATTGATTGAGAGGGTGAAGGTATGTACAGAGCATCAGATTGGGGAAGAGCAGTGTGGTTTCAGAAGTGGTAGAGGATGTGTGGATCAGGTGTTTGCTTTAAAGAATATATGTGAGAAATAGTTAAAAAAGCAAATGGATTTGTATGTAGCATTTATGGATCTGGAGAAGGCTTATGATAGAATTGATAGAGATGCTCTGTGGAATGTATTAAAAACATATGGTGTGGGAGGCAAGTTGATAGAAGCAGTGAAAACCTTTTCTCGAGGATGTAATGCATGTGTACGTGTAGGAAGAGAGGAAAGTGATTGGTTCTCAGTGTATGTCGGTTTGCTGCAGAGGTGCCTAATGTTTCCATGATTGTTTAATTTGTTTATGGATAGCGTTCTTAGGGAGGTGAATGGAAGAGCTTTGGAAAGATGGGCAAGTATGCAGTCTGTTGTGGATAAGAGAGCTTGAGAAGTGAGTCAGCTGTTGTTCGCTGATGATACAGCACTGGTGGCTGATTCGGGAGGGAAACTTCAGAGGCCGGTGACTGAGTTTGGTAAAGTGTGTGAAAGAGGAAAGCTGAGAGTAAATGTGAATAAGAGCAAGGTTATTAGGTACAGTAGGGTTGAGGAACAAGTCAAATGGGAGGTCAATTTGAATGGAGAAAACTATAGGAAGTGAAGTGTTTTAGATATCAGGGAGTGGATTTGGCAGCGGATGGAACCATGGAATCGGAAGTGAATCATAGGGTGTAGGTGGGGGCAAAAGTTCTGGGAGCGTTGAAGAATATCGAAAACGTTATCTTGGAGAGCAAAAATAGGTATATATCAAGGAATAGTGGTTCCATCAATGATATATGGTTGCGAGTCGTGGGCTATAGATAGGGTTTTGCGGAGGAGGGTGGATATGCTGGAAATGAGATGTTTTAGGACAATGAGTGGCGTGAGGTGGATTGAACGAGTAAGTAATGAAAGGGTAAGAGAGATGTGTGGTAATAAAAAGAGTGTGGTTTAGAAAGCAAAAGAGGGTGTTTTGAAATGGCTTGGTCACATGTAGAGAATGAGTGAGGAAAGATTGACAAGGAGGATATATGTGTCAGAGGTGGTGGGAACTAGTAGAAGTGGGAGACCAAATTGGAGTTTAAAACATGGAGTGAAAAAGATTTTGAGTGATCGGTGGCCTAAACATGCAGGAGGGTGAAAGGCGTTCAAGGAATAGAGTGAATTGGAATGATGTCAATGGATTGAACCAAGGAATGTGGAGCGTCTGGGGTAAACCATGGGAAGGTTTGTGGGGCCTGGATGTGGAGAGGGAACTTTGGTTTCGGTGCGTTATACATGACAGCTAGAGACTGAGTCTGAACGAATGTGGCCTTTGTTGTCTTTTCCTAGCGCTACCTCCCGCACATATGGGGGGAGGGAGCTGTTATTTCATGTATGTCGACGGGAATAAATAAGGGCAGACAGTATGAATTATGGCTGCCCTTATTCATTCCCGTCGACACACATGAAATAACAGCTCCCTCCCCCCTCATGTCCAGGAGGTAGCGCTAGAAAAAGACAACAAAGGTCACATTCGTAAACAATCAGTCTCTAGCTGTCATATAATAATGCACTGAAACCACAGCTCCTTTTCCACATCCAGGCCCCACAGAACTTTCCATGGTTTACCCCAGACGCTACACATGCCCTGGTTCAATCCATTGACAGCACGTCGACCACGGTATACCACATCGTTCCAATTCACTCTATTCCTTGCACGCCTTTCACCCTCCTGCATGTTCAGGCCCCGATCACTCAAAATCTTTTTCACTCCATCTTTCCATCTCCAATTTGGTCCCCACTTCTCCTCGTTCCCTCGACCTCTGACACATATATCCTCTTGGTCAATCTTTCCTCACTCATTCTCTCCATGTGAACAAACAATTTCAAAACACCCACTTCTGCTCTCTCAACACACTCTTTTTGTTACCCATACATTACTTACTCGATCAAACAACCTCACACCATATATTGTCCTCAAACATCTCATTTCCAGCACATCCACCCTCCTGAGCACAACTCTATCCATAGCCCACGCCAAGCAACCATACAACTTTGTTCGAACCACTATTCCTTCAAACATACCCATTTTTGCTTTCCGAGATAATGTTCTCGACTTCCAAACATTCTTCAAGGCTCCCAGGATTTTCGCCCCCTCCGCCAACCTATGATTCACTTCTTCTTCCATGGTTACATCCGCTACCAGATCCACTCCCAGATATCTAAAACACTTTACTTCCTCCAGTTTTTCTCCATTCAAACTTACCTCCCATTTCACTTGACCCTCAACCCTTCTGTACCTAATAACCTTGCTCTCATTCTCATTTACTCTTAACACTCCTCTTTCACACACTTTACCAAACTCAGTCACCTGCTTCTGCAGTTTCTCACAAGAATCAGCCACCAGCGCTGTATCATCAGCGAACAACAACTGACTCACTTCCCAAGCTCTCTCATCCACAACAGACTGGATACTTGCCCCTCTTTTCAAAACTCTTCCATTCACCTCCCTAACAACCCTATCCATAAACAAATTAAACAACCATGGAGATATCTCACACCCCTGCCGCAAACCTACATTCACTGAGAACAAATCACTGTCCTCTCTTCCCACACGTACACATGCCTTACATCCACGAAAAAAACTTTTCACTGCTTCTAACAACTTGCCTCCCACACCATATATTCTTAATACCTTCCACAGAGCATCTCTATCAACTCTATCATATGCCCTCTCCAGATCCATAAATGCTACATAAAAATCCATTTGCTTTTCTAAATTTTTCTAACATAAATTCTTCAAAGCAAACACCTGATACACACATCCTCTACCGCTTCTGAAACCACACTGCTCTTCCCCAATCTGATGCTCTGTACATGCCTTCACCCTCTCAATCAATACCCTCCCATATAAATTACCAGGAATACTCAACAAACTTATACATCTATAATTTGAGCACTCACTCTTATCCACTTTGCCTTTGTACAATGGGACTATTCAAACATTCCGCCAATCCTCAGGCACCTCACCATGAATCATACCTACATTAAATAGCCTTACAAACCAATCAACAATACAGTCACCCCCTTTTTTGATAAATTCCACTGCAATATTATCCAAACCTGCTGCCTTGCCTGCGTTCATCTTCCGCAAAGCTTTTACTACCTCTTCTCTGTTTACCAAATCATTTTCCCTAACTCTCTCACTTTGCACACATCCTCGACCAAAACACCTTATATCTGCCACTCTATCATCAAACACTTTCAACAAACCTTCAAAATACTCATTCCATCTCCTCACATCACCACTACTTGTCATCACCTCCCCATTAGCCCCCTTCACTGAAATTCCCATTTGCTCCCTTATCTTGCGCGCTTTATTTACCTCCTCCCAAATCATCTTTTTATTATCCCTAAAATTTTATGATACTCTCTCACCCCAACTCTTACTTGCCCTCTTTTTCACCTCTTGCACCTTTCTCTTGACATCCTGCCTCTTTATTTTATACACCTCCCAGTGATTTGCATTTTTTTCGTACAAAAATCGTCAAAATGGCTCTCTCTTCACTTTCACTAATAATCTTACTTCTTCATCCCACAACTCACTACCATTTCTAATCAACCCACCTCCCACACTTCTCATGCCACAGGCATCTTTTGCAACAGCCATCACTACTTCCCTAAATACAACCCATTCCTCCATCACTCCCCTTACGTCCTTTGTTCTCACCTTTTTCCATTCTGTACTCAGTCTCTCCTGGTACTTCCTCACACAAGTTTCCTTCCCAATCACACTTACTCTCAACACTCTCTTCACCCCAACATTCTCACTTCTTTTCTGAAAACCCATACAAATCTTCACCTTCGCCTCCACAAGATAATGATCAAACATCCGTGCAGTTGCACCTCTCAGCACATTAACATCCAAAAGTCTCTCTTTCACGCGCCTATCAATTAAAAACGTAATTCAATAATTCTTTCTGGCCATCTCTCGTACTTACATACGTATACTTATGTATATCTCGCTCTTTAAACCAGGTATTCCCAATCAACAGTCCTTTTTCAGCAGATAAATCTACAAGCTCTTCACCATTTCCATTTACAACACCGAACACCCCATGTATACCAATTATTCCCACAACTACCACATTACTCAACTTTGCATTCAAATCACGCATCTCTATAACCCGGCTTTGTGCATCAAAACCACTAACACACTCATTCATCTGCTCCCAAAACACTTGCCTCTCATGATCTTTCTTCTCATGCCCAGGTGCATATGCACCAATAATCACCCATCTCTCTCCATCAACTTTCAGTTTTACCCATATCAATCAAGAATTTACTTTTTTACACCCTATCACATACTCCCACAACTCCTGTTTCAGGAGTAGTGCTACTCCTTCCCTTGATCTTGTTCTCTCACTAACAGAGAAGGGGGCCAGGTGAGGATATTCCCTCAAAGACCCAGTTCTCTTTTCTTAACGCTAACTCGCTAACGCGGGAAATGGCGAATAGTTTGAAAGAAAAAGAATATATACATATATATATATATATATATATATATATATATATATATATATATATATATATATAGATATATATATATATATATATATATATGTATATATATATATATATATATATATATATATATATATATATATATCTATATATATATATATATATATATATATATATATATATATATATATATATATATATATATATATATATATATATGTATATTTTTTTTTCTTTTTTTTTTTTTTGCTTTGTCGCTGTCTCCCGCGTTTGCGAGGTAGAGCAAGGAAACAGACGAAAGAAATGGCCCAACCCACCCCCACACACATGCCTTGATTCAATCCACTGACAGCACGTCAACCCCGGTATACCATATCGCTCCAATTCACTCTATTCTTTGCCCTCCTTTCACCCTCCTGCTTGTTCAGGCCCCGATCACAAAAAATCTTTTTCACTCCATCTTTCCACCTCCAATTTGGTCTCCCTCTTCACCTCGTTCCCTCCACCTCCGACACATATATCCTCTTGGTCAATCTTTCCTCACTCATTCTCTCCATGTGACCAAACCATTTCAAAACACCCTCTTCTGCTCTCTCAACCACGCTCTTTTTATTTCCACACATCTCTCTTACCCTTACGTTACTTACTCGATCAAACCACCTCACACCACACATTGTCCTCAAACATCTCATTTCCAGCACATCCATCCTCCTGCGCACAACTCTATCCATAGTCCACGCCTCGCAACCATACAACATTGTTGGAACCACTATTCCTTCAAACATACCCATTTTTGCTTTCCGAGATAATGTTCTCGACTTCCACACATTCTTCAAGGCTCCCAGAATTTTCGCCCCCTCCCCCACCCTATGATCCACTTCCGCTTCCATGGTTCCATCCGCTGCCAGATCCACTCCCAGATATCTAAAACACTTCACTTCCTCCAGTTTTTCTCCATTCAAACTCACATCCCAATTGAATTGACCCTCAACCCTACTGTACCTAATAACCTTGCTCTTATTCACATTTACTCTTAACTTTCTTCTTTCACACACTTTACCAAACTCAGTCACCAGCTTCTGCAGTTTCTCACATGAATCAGCCACCAGCGCTGTATCATCAGCGAACAACAACTGACTCACTTCCCAAGCTCTCTCATCCCCAACAGACTTCATACTTGCCCCTCTTTCCAAAACTCTTGCATTCACCTCCCTAACAACCCCATCCATAAACAAATTAAACAACCATGGAGACATCACACACCCCTGCCGCAAACCTACATTCACTGAGAACCAAGCACTTTCCTCTCTTCCTACACGTACACATGCCTTACATCCTCGATAAAAACTTTTCACTGCTTCTAACAACTTGCCTCCCACACCATATATTCTTAATACCTTCCACAGAGCATCTCTATCAACTCTATCATATGCCTTCTCCAGATCCATAAATGCTACATACAAATCCATTTGCTTTTCTAAGTATTTCTCACATACATTCTTCAAAGCAAACACCTGATCCACACATCCTCTACCACTTCTGAAACCACACTGCTCTTCCCCAATCTGATGCTCTGTACATGCCTTCACCCTCTCAATCAATACCCTCACATATAATTTGCCAGGAATACTCAACAAACTTATACCTCTATAATTTGAGCACTCACTCTTATCCCCTTTGCCTTTGTACAATGGCATTATGCGAGCATTCCGCCAATCCTCAGGCACCTCACCATGAGTCATACATACATTAAATAACCTTACCAACCAGTCAACAATACAATCACCCCCTTTTTTAATAAATTCCACTGCAATACCATCCAAACCTGCTGCCTTGCCGGCTTTCATCTTCCGCAAAGCTTTAACTACCTCTTCTCCGTTTACCAAATCATTTTCCCTAACCCTCTCACTTTGTACACCACCTCGACCAAAACACCCTATATCTGCCACTCTATCATCAAACACATTCAACAAACCTTCAAAATACTCACTCCATCTCCTTCTCACATCACCACTACTTGTTATCACCTCCCCACTTGTGCCCTTCACTGAAGATCCCATTTGCTCCCTTGTCTTACGCACTTTATTTACCTCCTTCCAGAACATCTTTTTATTCTCCCTATAATTTAATGATACTCTCTCGCCCCAACTCTAATTTGCCCTTTTTTTCACCTCTTGCACCTTTCTCTTGACCTCCTGTCTCTTTCTTTTATACGTCTCCCACTCAATTTTATTTTTTCCATGCAAAAATCGTCCAAATGCCTCTCTCTTTCTTTCACTAATACTCTTACTTCTTCATCCCACCACTCACTACCCTTTCTAATCAACCCACCTCCCACTCTTCTCATGCCAGAAGCATCTTTTGCGCAAGCCATCACTGCTTCCCTAAATACATCCCATTCCTCCCCCACTCCCCTTACCTCCTTTGTTCTCACCTTTTTCCATTCTGTACATTTTGTACTATATAAATATATATATATATATATATACAGTAGCAGTACTTCTGAAACAGGAGTTGTGGAAGTATGTGATAGAATGTAAGAAAGTAAATTCTCGATTAATATGGGTAAAACTGAAAGTTGATGGAGAGAGATGGGTGATTATTGGTGCATATGCACCTGGGCATGAGAAGAAAGATCATGAGAGGCAAGTGTTTTGGGAGCAGCTGAATGAGTGTGTTAGTGGTTTTGATGCACGAGACCGGGTTATAGTGTTGGGTGATTTGAATGCAAAGGTGAGTAATGTGGCAGTTGAGGGAATAATTGGTATACATGGGGTGTTCAGTGTTGTAAATGGAAATGGTGAAGAGCTTGTAGATTTATGTGCTGAAAAAGGACTGATGATTGGGAATACCTGGTTTAAAAAGCGAGATATACGTAAGTATACTTATGTAAGTAGGAGAGATGGCCAGAGAGCGTTATTGGATTACGTGTTAATTGACAGGCGAGCGAAAGAGAGACTTTTCGATGTTAATGTGCTGAGAGGTGCAACTGGAGGGATGTCTGATCATTATCTTGTGGAGGCTAAGGTGAAGATTTGTATGGGTTTTCAGAAAAGAAGAGTGAATGTTGGGGTGAAGAGGGTGGTGAGAGTAAGTGAGCTTGGGAAGGAGACTTGTGTGAGGAAGTACCAGGAGAGACTGAGTACAGAATGGAAAAAGGTGAGAACAATGGAAGTAAGGGGAGTGGGGATACCTATACATCTCAATGTACACATGTATATTCACACACAGACATATACATATATATATAGGTACATAATTCATACTGTCTGCCTTTATTTGTTGGTAAAGTGTGTGAAAGAAGAAAGTTAAGAGTAAATGTTAATAAGAGCAAGATTATTAGGTACAGTAGGGTTGAGGGTCAAGTCAATTGGGAGGTAAGTTTGAATGGAGAAAAACTGGAGGAAGTAAAGTGTTTTAGATATCTGAGAGTGGATCTGGCAGCGGATGGAACCATGGAAGCGGAAGTGGATCATAGGGTGGGGGAGGGGGCGAAAATCATGGGAGCCTTGAAGAATGTGTGGAAGTCGAGAACATTATCTCGGAAAGCAAAAATGGGTATGTTTGAAGGAATAGTGGTTCCAACAATGTTGTATGGTTGCGAGGAGTGGGCTATAGATAGAGTTGTGCGCAGGAGGATGGATGTGCTGGAAATGAGATGTTTGAGGAAAATGTGTGGTGTGAGGTGTTTGATCGAGTAAGTAACGTAAGGGTAAGAGAAATGTGTGGAAATAAAAAGAGCGTGGTTGAGAGAGCAGAAGAGGGTGTTTTGAAGTGGTTTGGGCACAAGGAGAGAATGAGTGAGGAAAGATTGACCAAGAGGATATATGTGTCGGAGGTGGAGGGAACGAGGAGAAGTGGGAGACCAAATTGGAGGTGGAAAGATAAAGTGAAAAAGATTTTGTGTGATCGGGGCCTGAACATGCAGGAGGGTGAAAGGAGGGCAAGGAATAGAGTGAAATGGATCGATGTGGTATACCGGGGTTGACGTGCTGTCAGTGGATTGAATATAAATATATATATATATATATATATATATATATATATATGGTGACTGAGTTTGGTAAAGTGTGTGGAAGAGGAGAGTTAAGAGTAAATGTGAATAAGAGCAAGGTTATTAGGTACAGTAGGGTTGAGGGTCAAGTCAATTGGGAGGTGAGTTTGAATGGAGAAAAACTGGAGGAAGTGAAGTGTTTTAGATATCTGGGAGTGGATCTGTCAGCGGATGGAACCATGGAAGCGGAAGTGGATCATAGGGTGGGGGAGGGGGCGAAAATTTTGGGAGCCTTGAAAAATGTGTGGAAGTTGAGAACATTATCTCGGAAAGCAAAAATGGGTATGTTTGAAGGAATAGTGGTTCCAACAATGTTGTATGGTTGCGAGGCGTGGGCTATGGATAGAGTTGTGCGCAGGAGGATGGATGTGCTGGAAATGAGATGTTTGAGGACAATGTGTGGTGTGAGGTGGTTTGATCGAGTAAGTAACGTAAGGGTAAGAGAGATGTGTGGAAATAAAAAGAGCGTGGTTGAGAGAGCAGAAGAGGGTGTTTTGAAATGGTTTGGGCACATGGAGAGAATGAGTGAGGAAAGATTGACCAAGAGGATATATGTGTCGGAGGTGGAGGGAACGAGGAGAAGAGGGAGACCAAATTGGAGGTGGAAAGATGGAGTGAAAAAGATTTTGTGTGTTCGGGGCCTGAACATGCAGGAGGGTGAAAGGAGGGCAAGGAATAGAGTGAATTGGAGCGATGTGGTATACAGGGTTTGACGTGCTGTCAGTTGATTGAATCAAGGCATGTGAAGCGTCTGGGGTAAACCATGGAAAGCTGTGTAGGTATGTATATTTGCGTGTGTGGACGTGTGTATGTACATGTGTATGGGGGGGGGGGGTTGGGCCATTTCTTTCGTCTGTTTCCTTGCGCTACCTCGCAAACGCGGGAGACAGCGACAAAGTATAAAGAAAAAAAAAAAAAAAAAAAAAATATATATATATATATATATATATATATATATATATATATATATATATATATATATATATATATATATATATACATATTTTAATTATTATTATTTTGCCTTGTCGCTGTCTCTAGCGTTTGCGAGGTAGCGCAAGGAAACAGACGAAAGAAATGGCCCAGACAACCCCCATACACATGTATATACATACACGTCCACACACGCAAATATACATACCTGTACATCTCAATGTACACATATATATACACACACAGACACATACATATATACCCATGCACACAATTCACACTGTCTGCATTTGTTCATTCTCATCGTCACCTCGCCACACATGGAATACCATCCCCCTCCCCCCTCATGTGTGCGAGGTAGCGCTAGGAAAAGACAACAAGGGCCCCATTCGTTCGCACTCAGTCTCTAGCTGTCATGCAATAATGCCCGAAACCACAGCTCCCTTTCCACATCCAGGCCCCACACAACTTTCCATGGTTTACCCAGACGCTTAACATGCCCTGATTCAATCCACTGTCAGCATGTCAACTCCGGTATACCACATCGATCCAATTCACTCTATTCCTTGCCAGCCTTTCACCCTCCTGCATGTTCAGGCCCCGATCACTCAAAATCTTTTTCACTCCGTCTTTCCACCTCCAATTTTGTCTCCCGCTTCTCCTCGTTCCCTCCACCTCCGACACATATATCCTCTTGGTCAATCTTTCCTCACTCATTCTCTCCATGTGCCCAAACCATTTCAAAACACCCTCTTCTGCTCTCTAGACTACGCTCTTTTAATTCATCACATCACTCTTACCCTTACATTACTTACTCGATCAAAGCACCTCACACCACACATTGTCCTGAAACATCTCATTTAAAGCACATCCACCCTCCTGCGGACAACTCTATCCATAGCCCACGCCTCGCAACCATACAACATTGTTGGAACAACTATTCCTTCAAACATACCCATTTTTGCTTTCCGAGATAATGTTCTCAACTTCCACACATTCTTCAAGGCTCCCAGGATTTTCGCCCCCTCCCCCACCCTATGATTCACTTCCTCTTCCATGTGTCCATCCGCTGCCAGATCCACTCCCAGATATCTAAAACACTTTACTTTCTCCAGGTTTTCTCAATTCAAACTTACCTCCCAATTGACTTGACCCTCAACCCTACGGTACATAATAACCTTTCTCTTATTCAAATTCGCTCTTAACTTTCTTCTTTCACACACTTTACCAAACTCAGTCACCAGCTTCTGCAGTTTCTCACATGTATCAGCCACCAGCGCTGTATCATCAGCGAACAACAACTGACTCACTTCCCAAGCTCTCTCATCCACAACAGACTTCAAACTTGCCCCTCTTTCCAAAACTCTTGCATTCACCTCCCGAACAACCCCATCCATACACAAATTAAAGAACCATGGAGACATCACACACCCCTGCTGCAAACATACATTCACTGAGAACCAATCACTTTCCTCTCTTCCTACACGTACACATGCCTTACATCATCGATAAAAACTTTTCAATGCTTCTAACAACTTGCCTCCCACACCATATATTCTTAATACCTTCCGCAGAGCATCTATATATATATATATATATATATATATATATATATATATATATATATATATATATATATATATATATATGTCTTTATTTATTTTATTATACTTTGTCGCTGTCTTCCGCGTTTGCGAGGTTGCGCAATGAAACAGACGAAAGAAATGTCCCCCCCCCCCATACACATGTATATACATACGTCCATACACGCAAATATACATACCTAACCAGCTTTCCATGGTTTACCCCAGACGCTTCACATGCGTTGATTCAATCCACTGACAGCACGTCAACCTCGGTATACCACATCGCTCCAATTCACTCTATTCCTTGCCCTCCTTTCACCCTCCTGCACGTTCAGGCCCCGATCACACAAATCTTTTTCACTCCATCTTTCCACCTCCAATTTGGTCTCCCTCTTCTCCTCGTTCCCTCCACCTCCGACACATATATCCTCTTGGTCAATCTTTCCTCACTCATTCTCTCCATGTGCCCAAACCACTTCAAAACACCCTCTTCTGCTCTCTCAACCACGCTCTTTTTATTTCCACACATCTCTCTTACCCTTACGTTACTCACTCGATCAAAATACCTCACACCACACATTGTCCTCAAACATCTCATTTCCAGCATATCCATCCTCCTGCGCACAACTCTATCCATAGCCCATGCCTCGCAACCATACAACATTGTTGGAACCACTATTCCTTCAAACATACCCATTTTTGCTTTCCGAGATAATGTTCTCGACTTCCACACATTCTTCAATGCCCCCAGAATTTTCGCCCCCTCCCCCACCCTATGATGCACTTCCGCTTCCATGGTTCCATCCGCTGCCAGATCCACTCCCAGATATCTAAAACACTTCACTTCCTCCAGTTTTTCTCCATTCAAATTCACCTCCCAATTGACTTGACCCTCAACCCTACTGTACCTAATAACCTTGCTCTTATTCACATTTACTCTTAACTTTCTTCTTCCACACACTTTACCAAACTCATTCACAAGATTCTGCAGTTTCTCACATGAATCAGCCACCAGCGCTGTATCATCAGCGAACAACAACTGACTCACTTCCCAAGCTCTCTCATCCCCAACAGACTTCATACTTGCCCCTCTTTCCAAAACTCTTGCATTTACCTCCCTAACAACCCCATCCATAAACAAATTAAACAAACATGGAGACATCACACACCCCTGCCGCAAACCTACATTCACTGAGGACCAATCACTTTCCTCTCTTCCTACACGTATACATGCCTTACATCCTCGATAAAAACTTTTCAATGCTTCTAACAACTTTCCTCCCACACCATATATTCTTAATACCTTCCACAGAGCATCTCTATCAACTCTATCATATGCCTTCTCCAGATCCATAAATGCTACATACAAATCCATTTGCTTTTCTAAGTATTTCTCACATACATTCTTCAAAGCAAACACCTGATCCACACATCCTCTACCACTTCTGAAACCACACTGCTCTTCCCCAATCTGATGCTCTGTACATGCCTTCACCCTCTCAATCAATACCCTCCCATATAATTTACCAGGAATACTCAACAAACTTATACCTCTGTAATTTGAGCACTCACTCTTATCCCCTTTGCCTTTGTACAATGGCACTATGCACGCATTCCGCCAATCCTCAGGCACCTCACCATGAGTCATACATACATTAAATAACCTTACCAACCAGTCAATAATACAGTCACCCCTTTTTTTAATAAATTCCACTGCAGTACCATCCAAACCTACTGCCTTGCCGGCTTTCATCTTCCGCAAAGCTTTCACTACCTCTTCTCTGTTTACCAAATCATTTTCCCTAACCCTCTCACTTTGCACACCACCTCGACCAAAACACCCTCTATCTGCCACTCTATCATCAAACTCATTCAACAAACCTTCAAAATACTCACTCCATCTCCTTCTCACATCACCACTACTTGTTATCACCTCCCCACTTGTGCCCTTCACTGAAGTTCCCATTTGCTCCCTTGTCTTACGCACTTTATTTACCTCCTTCCAGAACATCTTTTTATTCTCCCTAAAATTTAATGATACTCTCTCACCCCAACTCTCATTTGCCCTTTTTTTCACCTCTTGCACCTTTCTCTTGACCTCCTGTCTCTTTCTTTTATACATCTCCCACTCAATTTCATTTTTTCCCTGCAAAAATCGTCCAAATGCCTCTCTATTCTCTTTCACTAATAATCTTACTTCTTCATCCCACCACTCACTACCCTTGTATTAACTTTCTAAAATGGGAAACAGAAGAAGGAGTCACGCGGGGAGTGCTCATCCTCCTCGAAGGCTCAGAGTGGGGTGACTAAATGTGTGTGGATGTAACCAAGATGTGAAAAAAGGAGAGATAGGTAGTATGTTTGAGGAAAGGAACCTGGATGTTTTGGCTCTGAGTGAAACGAAGCTCAAGGGTAAAGGGGAAGAGTGGTTTGGGAATGTCTGGGGAGTAAAGTCAGGGGTTAGTGAGAGGACAAGAGCAAGGGAAGGAGTAGCAATACTCCTGAAACAGGAGTTGTGGGAGTATGTGATAAAATGTAAGAAAGTAAATTCTCGATTAATATGGGTAAAACTGAAAGTTGATGGAGAGAGGTGGGTGATTATTGGTGCATATGCACCCGGGCATGAGAAGAAAGATCATGAGAGGCAAGTGTTTTGGGAGCAGCTGAATGAGTGTGTTAGTGGTTTTGATGCACGAGACCGGGTTATAGTGATGGGTGATTTGAATGCAAAGGTGAGTAATGTGGCAGTTGAGGGAATAATTGGTATACATGGGGTGTTCAGTGTTGTAAATGGAAATGGTGAAGAGCTTGTAGATTTATGTGCTGAAAAAGGACTGATGATTGGGAATATCTGGTTTAAAAAGCGAGATATACATAAGTATACTTATGTAAGTAGGAGAGATGGCCAGAGAGAGTTATTGGATTACGTGTTAATTGACAGGCGTGCGAAAGAGAGACTTTTCGATGTTAATGTGCTGAGAGGTGCAACTGGAGGGATGTCTGATCATTATCTTGTGGAGGCTAAGGTGAAGATTTGTATGGGTTTTCAGAAAAGAAGAGTGAATGTTGGGGTGAAGAGGGTGGTGAGAGTAAGTGAGCTTGGGAAGGAGACCTGTGTGAGGAAGTACCAGGAGAGACTGAGTACAGAATGGAAAAAGGTGAGAACAATGGAAGTAAGGGGAGTGGGGGAGAAATAGGATGTATTTAGGGAATCAGTGATGGATTGCGCAAAAGATGCTTGTGGCATGAGAAGAGTGGGAGGTGGGTTGATCAGATATATATATATATATATATATATATATATATACATATATATATATATATATATATATATATATATATATATATATATATATATATATATATATATATATATATATATATATATATATATATATATATATATATATATATATATATATATATATATAAATATATATATATATATATATATATATATATATATATATATATATATATATATATATATATATATATATATATATATATATATATATATATATATATATATATATATATATATATGCACACCACCTCGACCCAAACACACTATATCTGCCACTCTGTCATCAGACACATTCAACAAACCTTCAAAATACTCATTCCATCTCCTTCTCACATCACCACTACTTGTTATCACCTCCCCATTTACGCCCTTCACTGAAGTTCCCATTTGCTCCCTTGTCTTACGCACCCTATTTACCTCCTTCCAGAACATCTTTTTATTCTCCCTAAAATTTACTGATAGTCTCTCACCCCAACTCTCATTTGCCCTTTTTTTCACCTCTTGCACCTTTCTCTTGACCTCCTGTCTCTTTCTTTTATACTTCTCCCACTCAAGGGTTAGGGAAAATGATTTGGTAAACAGGGAAGAGGTAGTAAAAGCTTTGCGGAAGATGAAAGCCGGCAAGGCAGCAGGTTTGGATGGTATTGCAGTGGAATTTATTAAAAAAGGGGGTGACTGTATTGTTGACTGGTTGGTAAGGTTATTTAATGTATGTATGACTCATGGTGAGGTGCCTGAGGATTGGCGGAATGCGTGCATAGTGCCATTGTACAAAGGCAAAGGGGATAAGAGTGAGTGCTCAAATTACAGAGGTATAAGTTTGTTGAGTATTCCTGGTAAATTATATGGGAGGGTATTGATTGAGAGGGTGAAGGCATGTACAGAGCATCAGATTGGGGAAGAGCAGTGTGGTTTCAGAAGTGGTAGAGGATGTGTGGATCAGGTGTTTGCTTTGAAGAATGTATGTGAGAAATACTTAGAAAAGCAAATGGATTTGTATGTAGCATTTATGGATCTGGAGAAGGCATATGATAGAGTTGATAGAGATGCTCTGTGGAAGGTATTAAGAATATATGGTGTGGGAGGCAAGTTGTTAGAAGCAGTGAAAAGTTTTTATCGAGGATGTAAGGCATGTGTACGTGTAGGAAGAGAGGAAAGTGATTGGTTCTCAGTGAATGTAGGTTTGCGGCAGGGGTGTGTGATGTCTCCATGGTTGTTTAATTTGTTTATGGATGGGGTTGTTAGGGAGGTAAATGCAAGAGGCTTGGAAAGAGGGGCAAGTATGAAGTCTGTTGGGGATGAGAGAGCTTGGGAAGTGAGTCAGTTGTTGTTCGCTGATGATACAGCGCTGGTGGCGGATTCATGTGAGAAACTGCAGAAGCTGGTGACGGAGTTTGGTAAAGTGTGTGGAAGAAGAAAGTTAAGAGTAAATGTGAATAAGAGCAAGGTTATTAGGTACAGTAGGGTTGAGGGTCAAGTCAATTGGGAGGTGAGTTTGAATGGAGAAAAACTGGAGGAAGTGAAGTGTTTTAGATATCTGGGAGTGGATTTGGCAGCGGATGGAACCATGGAAGCGGAAGTGGATCATAGGGTGGGGGAGGGGGCGAAAATTTTGGGAGCCTTGAAAAATGTGTGGAAGTCGAGAACATTATCCCGGAAAGCAAAGGTGGGTATGTTTGAAGGAATAGTGGTTCCAACAATGTTGTATGGTTGCGAGGCGTGGGCTATGGATAGAGTTGTGCGCAGGAGGATGGATGTGCTGGAAATGAGATGTTTGAGGACAATGTGTGGTGTGAGGTGGTTTGATCGAGTAAGTAACGTAAGGGTAAGAGAGATGTGTGGAAATAAAAAGAGCGTGGTTGAGAGAGCAGAAGAGGGTGTTTTGAAATGGTTTGGGCACATGGAGAGAATGAGTGAGGAAAGATTGACCAAGAGGATATATGTGTCGGAGGTGGAGGGAACGAGGAGAAGAGGGAGACCAAATTGGAGGTGGAAAGATGGAGTGAAAAGTATTTTGTGTGATCGGGGCCTGAACATGCAGGAGGGTGAAAGGAGGGCAAGGAATAGAGTGAATTGGAGCGATGTGGTATACAGGGGTTGACGTGCTGTCAGTGGATTGAATCAGGGCATGTGAAGCGTCCGGGGTAAACCAAAGAAAGCTGTGTAGGTATGTATATTTGCGTGTGTGGACGTGTGTATGTACATGTGTATGGGGGGGGTTGGGCCATTTCTTTCGTCTGTTTCCTTGCGCTACCTCGCAAACGCGGGAGACAGCGACAAAGTATAAAAAAAAAAAAAATATATATATACATATGTATATTTATATTTTTTTTTCAAGCTATTCGCCATTTCCCGCGTCAGCAAGGTAGCGTTAAGAACAGAGGACTGGGCCTCTGAGGGAATATCCTCACCTGGTTCTCGTTCTCTGTTCCTTTTTCGGAAAATTTTAAAAAAATTCCTTCCGACATGCAGTGAATACGTGGGAAGTATTATTTCTCCCCTATCCCAAGGGTTAATATATATATATATATATATATATATATATTTTCTTTTCTTTCAAACTATTCGCCATTTCCCGCATTAGCGAGGTAGCGTTAAGAACAGAGGACTGGGCCTTTGAGGGAATACCCTCACCTGGCCGAATTCTCTGTTCCTTCTTTTGGAAAATTAAAAAAAAAAAAAAAAAAAAAAAAAAACGAGAGGGGAGGATTTCCAGCCCCCGCTCCCTCCCCTTTTAGTCGCCTTCTACGACACGCAGGGAATACGTGGGGAGTATTCTTTCTCCCCTATCCCCAGGGATAATATATATATATATATATATATATATATATATATATATATATATATATATATATATATATATATATATATATATATATATATATATATATATGTTTTTTTTTTTTTTTTTTTTTTTTTTTATACTTTGTCGCTGTCTCCCGCGTTTGCGAGGTAGCGCAAGGAAACAGACGAAAGAAATGGCCCTACCCCCCCCCCATACACATGTACATACACACGTCCACACACGCAAATATACATACCTACACAGCTTTCCATGGTTTACCCCAGACGCTTCACATGCCTTGCTTCAAATCCACTGACAGCACGTCAACCCCTGTATACCACATGACTCCAATTCACTCTATTTCTTGCCCTCCTTTCACCCTCCTGCATGTTCAGGCCCCGATCACACAAAATCTTTTTCACTCCATCTTTCCACCTCCAATTTGGTCTCCCTCTTCTCCTCGTTCCCTTCACCTCCGACACATATATCCTCTTGCTCAATCTCTCCTCACTCATTCTCTCCATGTGCCCAAACCATTTCAAAACACCCTCTTCTGCTCTCTCAACCACGCTCTTTTTATTTCCACACATCTCTCTTACCCTTACGTTACTTACTCGATCAAACCACCTCACACCACACATTGTCCTCAAACATCTCATTTCCAGCACATCCATCCTCCTGCGCACATCTCTATCCATAGCCCACGCCTCGCAACCATACAACATTGTTGGAACCACTATTCCCTCAAACATACCCATTTTTGCTTTCCGAGATAATGTTCTCGACTTACACACATTTTTCAAGGCCCCCAAAATTTTCGCCCCCTCCCCCACCCTATGATCCACTTCCGCTTCCATGGTTCCATCCGCTGACAGATCCACTCCCAGATATCTAAAACAATTCACTTCCTCCAGTTTTTCTCCATTCAAACTCACCTCCCAATTGACTTGACCCTCACCCCTACTGTACCTAATAACCTTGCTCTTATTCACATTTACTCTCAACTTTCTTCTTCCACACACTTTACCAAACTCAGTCACCAGCTTCTGCAGTTTCTCACATGAATCAGCCACCAGCGCTGTATCATCAGCGAACAACAACTGACTCACTTCCCAAGCTCTCTCATCCCCAACAGACTTCATACTTGCCCCTCTTTCCAGGACTCTTGCATTTACCTCCCTTACAACCCCATCCATAAACAAATTAAACAACCATGGAGACATAACACACCCCTGCCGCAAACCTACATTCACTGAGAACCAATCACTTTCCTCTCTTCCTACACGTACACATGCCTTACATCCTCGATAAAAACTTTTCACTGCTTCTAACAACTTTCCTCCCACACCATATATTCTTAATACCTTCCACAGAGCATCTCTATCAACTCTATCATATGCCTTCTCCAGATCCATAAATGCTACATACAAATCCATTTGCTTTTCTAAGTATTTCTCACATACATTCTTGAAAGCAAACACCTGATCCACACATCCTCTACCACTTCTGAAACCGCACTGCTCTTCCCCAATCTGATGCTCTGTACATGCCTTCACCCTCTCAATCAATACCCTCCCATATAATTTACCAGGAATACTCAACAAACTTATACCTCTGTAATTTGAGCACTCACTCTTATCCCCTTTGCCTTTGTACAATGGCACTATGCACGCATTCCGCCAATCCTCAGGCACCTCACCATGAGTCATACATACATTAAATAACCTTACCAACCAGTCAACAATACAGTCACCCCCTTTTTTAATAAATTCCACTGCAATACCATCCAAACCTGCTGCCTTGCCGGCTTTCATCTTCCGCAAAGCTTTTACTACCTCTTCTCTGTTTACCAAATCATTTTCCCTAACCCTCTCACTTTGCACACCACCTCGACCAAAACACCCTATATCTGCCACTCTTTCATTAGACACATTCAACAAACCTTCAAAATACTCATTCCATCTCCTTCTCACATCACCACTACTTGTTATCACCTCCCCATTTACGCCCTTCACTAAAGTTCCCATTTGCTCCCTTGTCTTACGCACCCTATTTACCTCCATCCAGAACATCTTTTTATTCTCCCTAAAATTTACTGATAGTCTCTCACCCCAACTCTCATTTGCCCTTTTTTTCACCTCTTGCACCTTTCTCTTGACCTCCTGTCTCTTTCTTTTATACTTCTCCCACTCAATTGCATTTTTTCCCTGCAAAAATCGTCCAAATGCCTCTCTCTTCTCTTTCACTAATATTCTTACTTCTTCATCCCACCACTCACTACCCTTTCTAAACAGCCCACCTCCCACTCTTCTCATGCCACAAGCATCTTTTGCGCAATCCATCACTGATTCCCTAAATACATCCCATTCCTCCCCCACTCCCCTTACTTCCATTGTTCTCACCTTTTTCCATTCTGTACACAGTCTCTCCTGGTACTCTCCTCTGTTTACCAAATCATTTTCCCTAACCCTCTCACTTTGCACACCACCTCGACCAAAACACCTTATATCTGCCACTCTATCATCAAACACATTCAACAAACTTTCAAAATACTCACTCCATCTTCTCACATCACCACTTCTTGTTATCACCTCCCCATCAGCCCCCTTCACTGAAGTTCCCATTTGTTCCCTTGTCTTACGCACTTTATTTACCTCCTTCCAGAACATCTTTTTATTCTCCCTAAAATTTAATGATACTCTCTCACCCCAACTCTCATTTGCCCTCTTTTTCACCTCTTGTACCTTTCTCTTGACCTCCTGCCTCTTTCTTTCAAACATCTCCCAGTAATTTGCATTATTTCTCTGCAAAAGTCGTCCAAATCCCTTTCTCTTCTCTTTCACTAATAATCTTACTTCTTCACCCCACCAAACACTACCCTCTCTAATCTGCCCACCTCCCACGCTTCTCATGCCACAAGCATCTCTTGCGCAAGCCATCACTGCTTCCCTAAATACATCCCATTTCTTCCCCACTCTCCTTACGTCCTTTGCTCTCACCTTTTTCCATTCTGTACTCAGTCTCTCCTGGTACTTCCTCACATAAGTCTCCTTTCCAAGCTCACTTACTCTCACCACTCTCTTCACCCCAACATTCTCTCTTCTGTTTTGAAACCTCTGTATATCTTCACCTTCGCCTCCACAAGATAATGATCAGACATCCCTTGAGTTGCACATCTCAGCACATCAACTTCCAAAAGTCTCTCTTTCGCTCACCTATCAATTAACACGTAATCCCGGGGATGCAGGAGAAACTCTAAACGTTTTTCCTGCTTGTCGTAGGAGATGACTTAATAGAACTGGAGCGGAGGGCTGGAAGTCTTTCCTCCTGTTTTACTTTTTCACCTCACTTTTCAAATTCACTTCATACCGTGCACGTTTCTCACCTTCCTCACTCATGATCTCGTTATGTTCAAACCAATTCAGCTCATCCTCTTTTGCTTTCTCAAGCACGCTCTTTTTTCTTTTTAACCAAATATCTGTTTTACCCTTTCATTACTTACTCGATCTAACCAACTCACACCACATATTGTCCTCAAACGTTTATTTTCCAACCCATTCATCCTCCTCCGTACAACCCTATCTATAGCCCATGCCTGGAACTACAGTTCCTTGAAACATACCCATTTCTGCTGTCACAGATAACCTTCTCTCTTTTTACACATTATTTGGTGCTTCTCGAACTTTCACCACATCTCCTATCCTATACCTCACTCCCGCTTCCATGTTTCCACTCGCTGCAGTGTCCAATACCAGACATCTGAAGACTTTACTACCTCCAGTTTTTCTCCTCTCCGACTCACACCTAACCTAACCTGTCCCTTAACCCTTTTGAGCATAAAAAGTTTGCTTTTATTCACATTCAATATAAAGTATTTCCTTTCACAGACTTTCCCAAATTCAGTCACCAACTTATGCAGTATCTCACTCGATTCCGTCATCAGCAAACATAAACTGATTCATTCTCCGGGCCCCTTCATTCCCGAGAGACTTCATGCTTTCAATTTCACCAAGACTCTCATTTACCTCCCTTGTCACTACATCCATAAACAAATTGAACAACCACTGTGGCACCATACACCCATGCCGCAGACCAACCTTCACTTGGAATCATTTCCTCTCCTCTCTACTTACTCGTACTGAGGCATGGCACCCTTGATGAAAACATTTCTGTTCCTAGCAGCTTCCCTCCCACATCATCTATTTACCCAGTATGATTCTCTGTACACGTCTTCACTTTCTCAGTCAATATCCTCCTGTGCAACTTACTAGGTATGCTCAAAAAACTTATGCATCCGTAGTTTGATCACTCACCTTTTATTCCCCCTACCTTTATATAACGGCACTATACATGTATTCTACCAATCCTCAGGCACCATGATCCATACACACTGAGAATCCTTATCAACCAGTCATCAACAGTGTACCCATTTTTCAATAAGTTGAGCAGCAATACCAACCAATCCAGCCGCATTTCATCTTATGAAAGGCTTTCATCACCTCTTCTCCCTTCACCAAACCACTCTTCATAACTCTCTCATTTTCCATACCAACCAAAACTTCTTACATCTGCTAGTCTGTCATTAAAGACGCTAACAACTCTTTATATACTCACTGTTTCCTTTTAATTTCATTACTTGTTATCATTTCCCGACTTGCGCCCTTCACCGAAATTCCCATTTGTCTTTTGCACATTATTTACCTCCTTCCAAGACATCTAATTGTCCCTTAAGTTTACTGAACTCTCTCATCTCAACTATCATTTGCTCTCATTTTCAACCCTTGCACCTTCTTCACCTCCTGTCGCTTTGTGTAACAAAACTACTAATAATTTGAATCCCATGAATACCTCCCAAACGCCTCTTTTCTCCTTCTCTAGCAACTTCACTTCATCTTACTACTCAATACCCTTCCTAATCTGCTCACCTCCCACCTTTTGCATCCCTTGCACATGCCGTCACTGCTCCCCAAAATACCTCCTATTCTTTACCCACTCCCTTCACTTCAATTACTCTCAAATTTTGCCGTTCTACAATCTATCTCTTCTGGTATTTCTCCACAAATGTCTTTTTGTTTTTCCAAGCTCGCATACACTCTTCTCCCAGAA
>NC_092237.1:36586344-36601456 GCF_036320965.1 Panulirus ornatus
TTTCAGAAGTGGTAGAGAATGTGTGGATCAGGTGTTTGCTTTGAAGAATGTATGTTAGAAATACTTAGAAAAGCAAATGGATTTGTCTATAGCATTTATAGATCTGGAAAAGGCATATGATAGAGTTGATAGAGATGCTCTGTGGAAGTTATTAAGAATATATGGTGTGGGAGGCAAGTTGTTAGAAGCAGTGAAAAGTTTTTATCGAGGATGTAAGGCATGTGTACGTGTAGGAAGAGAGGAAAGTGATTGGTTCTCAGTGAATGTAGGTTTGCGACAGGGGTGTGTGATGTCTCCATGGTTGTTTAATTTGTTTATGGATGGGGTTGTTAGGGAGGTGAATGCAAGAGTTTTGGAAAGAGGGGTAAGTATGAAGTCTGTTGTGGATGAGAGAGCTTGGGAAGTGAGTCAGTTGTTGTTCGCTGATGATACAGCGCTGGTGGCTGATTCATGTGAGAAACTGCAGAAGCTGGTGACTGAGTTTGGTAAAGTGTGTGAAAGAAGAAAGTTAAGAGTAAATGTGAATAAGAGCAAGGTAATTAAGTACAGTAGGGTTGAGGGTCAAGTCATATATATATATATATATATGTATATATATATATATATATATATATATATATATATATATATATATATATATATATATATATATATATATATATATATATATATATATATATATATATATATATATATATATATATATATATATATATATATATAATCATCGCTGGGGATAGGGGAAAAAAAATACTTCCCACGCATTCCTCACGTGTCATAGAATGCGACTAAAGGGGTCGGGAGAGGTGGGCAATAAACCCCCCCTCCTTGTATTTTAACTTTCTAAAAGGGGAAACAGAAGGAGTCACGCGGGGAGTGCTCATCCTCCTCGAAGGATCAGTTTAGGGTGTCTAAATGTGTGTGGATGTAACCAAGATGAAAAAAAAGGAGTGATGAATAGTATGTTTGAGGAAAGGAACCTGGATGTTTTGGCTCTGTGTGAAACGAAGCTCAAGGGTAATGGGGAAGAGTGGTTTGGAAAAGTCTTGGGAGTAAAGTCAGGGGTTAGTGAGTGGACAAGAGCAAGGGAAAGAGTAGCACTACTGAAACAGGAGTTGTGGGAGTATGTGATAGAATGTAATAAAGTGAATTCTAGATTGATATGGGTAAAACTGAAAGTTGATGGAGAGAGATGGGTGATTATTGGTGCATATGCACCTGGACATGAGAAGAAAGATCATGAGAGGCAAATGTTTTGAGAGCAGCTGAATGAGTGTATTAGTGGTTTTGATGCACAAGACCGGGTTATACTGATGGGTGATTTAAATGCAAAGGTGAGTAATGTGACAGTTGAGGGAATAATTGGCATACATGGGGTGTTCAGTGTTGTAAGTGGAAATGGTGAAGAGCTTGTGGATTTGTGTGCTGAAATAGGATTGGTGATTGGGAATACCTGGTTTAAAAAGCGAGATATACATAAGTGTACGTATGTAAATAGGAGAAATGGCCACAGAGCATTATTAGATTACGTGTTAATTGATAGACGCAGGAAAGAGAGACTTTTGGATGTTAATGTTCTGAGAGGTGCAACTGGAGGTATGTCTGATCATTATCTTGTGGAGGCGAAGGTGAAGATTTGCAGGGGTTTTCAGAAAGGAAGAGAGAATGTTGGGCTGCAAAGGGTGGCGAGAGTTAGTGAGCTTGGGAAGGATACTTGTGTGAGGAAGTACCAGGAGAGACTGAGTTCAGAAGGGAAAAAGGTGAGAACAAAGGTGGTAAGGGGAAGGGGGGAGGAACGGGATGTATTTAGGGAAGCAGTGATGGCTTCCGCAAAAGATGCTTGTGGCATGAGAAGCGTGTGAGGTGGGTTGATTAGAAAGGGTAATGAGTGGTGGGATGAAGAAGTAAGATTATTAATGAAAGAGAAGAGAGAGGCATTTGGACGATTTTTGCAGGGAAAAAATGCAAATGAGTGGGAAATGTATATAAGAAAGAGGCAGGAGGTCAAGAGAAAGGTGCAAGAGGTGAAAAAGAAGGCAAATGAGTGTTGGGGTGAGAGAGTATTATTAAATTTTAGGGAGAATAAAAAAATGTTTTGGAAGGAGGTAAATAGAGTGCGTAAGACAAGGGAGTGAATTGGAACTTCAATGAAGGGGGCTAATGGGGAGGTAATAACAAGAAGTGGGAGATGTGAGAAGGAGATGGACCGAATATTTTGAAGGTTTGTTGAATGTTTTTGATAGTAGAGTGGCAGATATAGGGTGTTTTGGTCGAGGTGGTGTGCAAAGTGAGAGGGTTAGGGAAAATGACTGGTAAACAGAGAAGAGGTAGTAAAAGCTTTGTGGAAGATGAAAGACGGCAAGACAGCAGGTTGGATGGTATTGCAGTGGAATTTATTAAAAAAGGGGGTGACTGAATTGTTGACTGGTTGGTAAGGTTATTTAATGTATGTATGATTCATGGTGATGTGCCTGAGGATTGGCGGAATGCTTGCATAGTGCCATTGTAAAAATGCAAAGGGGATAAGAGTGAATGCTCAAATTACAGAGGTATAAGTTTGTTGAGTATTCCTGGTAAATTATATGGGAGGGTATTGACTGAGAAGGTGAAGGCATGTACAGAGCATCAGACTGGGGAAGAGCAGTGTGGTTTCAGAAGTGGTAGAGGATATGTGGATCAGGTGTTTGCTTTGAGGAATGTATGTGAGAAATACTTAGAAAAGCAAATGGATTTGTATATATCACTTATGGATCTGGAGAAAGCATATGATAGAGTTGATAGAGATGCTCTGTGAAAGGTATTAAGAATATATGGTGTGGGAGGCAAGTTGTTAGAAGCAGTGAAAAGTTTCTATCGAGGATGTAACGGATGTGTACGTGTAGGAAGAGAGGAAAGTGATTGGTTGTCAGTGAATGTAGGTTTGCGGCAGGGGTGTGTGATGTCTCCATGGTTGTTTAATCTGTTTATGGATAGGGTTGTTAGGGAGGTTAATGCAAGAGTTTTTTTTAAAGAGGAGCAAGTATACAGTCTGTTGTGGATGAGAGAGCTTGGGAAGTGAGTCAGTTGTTGTTCGCTGATGATACAGCGCTGGTGGCTGATTCATGTGAGAAACTGCAGAAGCTGGTGACTGAGTTTGGTAAAGTGTTTGAAAGAAGAAAGTTGAGAGTAAATGTGAATAAGAACAAGGTCATTACGTACAGTAGGGTTGAGGGTCAAGTCATTGGAGGTAAGTTTGAATGGAGAAAAACTGGAGGAAGTGAAGTGTTTTAGAAGTCTGGGAGTGGATTTGGCAGCGTATGGAACCATGGAAGCGGAAGTGAATCATTGGTTGGGGGAGGGGGCGAAAATTCTTGGGAGCCTTGAAGAATGTGTGGAAGTCGAGAACATTACCTCGAAAAGCAAAAACGGGTATGTTTGAAGGAATAGTGGTTCCAACAATGATGTATGGTTGCGAGGCGTGGGCTATGGATAGAGTTGTGTGCAGGACGGTGGATGTGTTGGAAATGATATGTTTGAGACAATAAGTGGTGTGAGGTGGTTTGATCGAGTAAGTAATAGTAGGGTAAGAGAGATGTGTGGTAATAAAAAGAGTGTGGTTGATAGAGCAGAAGAGGGAGTTTTGAAATGGTTTGGTCGCATGGAGAGAATGAGTGAGGAAAAATTGACCAAGAGGGTATATGTGTCAGAGGTGGAGGGAACGAGAAGTGGGAGACCAAATTGAAAGTGGAAAGATGGAGTGCAAAAGATTTTGAGTGATCGGGGCCTGAACATGCAGGAGGTTGAAAGACGTGCAAGGAATAGAGTGAATTAGAACGATGTGGTATACCCGAGTCGACGTGCTGTCAATGGATTGAACCAGGGCATGTGAAGCGTCTGTGGTAAACCATGGAAAGTTCTGTGGGGCCTGGATGTGGAGAGGGAGCTGTGGTTTCGGTGCATTATTACATGACAGCTAGAGACTGAGTGTGAACGAATGGGGCCTTTGTTGTCTTTCCTAGCGCTACCTCGCACACATGAGGGGGGAGGAGGTTGGTTATTCCATGTGTGGCGAGGTGGCGATGGGAATGAATAAAGGCAGACAGTATGAATTATGTACATGTGTATATTTGTATATGTCTGTGTGTGTTTATATATGTGTACATTGAGATGTATAGGTATGTATATTTGCGTATGTGGACGTGTTTGTATATGCATGTGTATGTGGGTGGGTTGCGCCATTCTTTCGTCTGTTTTCTAGCGCTACCTCGCTCACGCGGGAGACAGCGACAAAGCAAAATAAATATATATATCACTCAAAATCTTTTTCACTCCATCTTTCCACCTCCAATTTGGTTTCCCACTTCTCTTCGTTCCCTCCACCTCTGACACATATATCCTCTTCGTCAATCTTTCTTCACTAATTCTCTCCATGTGACCAAATCATTTCAAAACACCCTCTTCTGCTCTCTCAACCACACTCTTTTTATTTCCTCACATCTCTCTTACCCTTACATTACTTACTCGCTCAAACCACCTCAAACCACATATTGTCCTCAGACATCTCATTCCAGTACATCCACCCTCCTGCGCACAACCTCTATCCATAGCCCACGCCTCGCAACAATGAAACATTGATGGAACCACTATTCCTTCAAACAGAGCCATTTTTGGTTTCCGAGATAATGTTCTCGACTTCCAAACATTCTGCAAGGCTCCCAGAATTTTCGCCCCCTCCCCCACCCTATGATTCACTTCCGCTTCCATGTTTCCATCCGCTGCCAGATCCACTCCCAGATATCTAAAACACTTTACTTCCTCCAGTTTTTCTCCATTCAAACTTACCTCCCAATTGACTTGACCCTCAGTGCTAGTGTACCTAATAACCTTACTCTTATTCACATTTACTCTTAACTTTCTTCTTTCACACACTTTACCAAACTTAGTCACCAGCTTCTGCAGCTTCTCACATGAATCAACCGCTAGCGCTGTATCATCAGCGAACAACAACTGACTCACTTCCCAAGCTCTCTCATCCACAACAGACTGCATACTTGCTCCTCTTTCCAAAACTCTTGCATTCACCTCCCTAACAACCAGATCCATAAACAAATTAAACAACCATGGAGACATCACACAACCCTGCCGCAAACCCACATTCACTGAGAACCAGTCACGTTCCTCTCTTCCTACACGTACACATGCCATACATCCTCGATAAAAACTTTTCACTGCTTCTAACAACTTGCCTCCCACACCATATATTCTTAATACCTTCCACAGAGCAACTCTATCAACTCTATCATATGCCTTCTCCAGATCCATAAATGCTACATACAAAGGTTTAGATGGTATTGCAGTGGTATTTATCAAAATAGGGGGTGACTGTATTGTTGACTGGTTGGTAAGGTTGTTTAATGTATGTATGATTTATGGTGAGGTGCCTGAGGATTGGCGGAATGCTTGCATAGTGCCATTGGAGAAAGGCAAAGGGCATGGCAGTGAGTGCTCAAATTACAGCGGTATAAGTTTGCTGAGTATCCCCGGTAAATTATATGGGAGGGTATTAATTGAGAGGGTGAAGGCATGTACTTCGAATATATATATATATATATATATATATATATATATATATATATATATATATATATATATATATATATATATATATATATATATATATATATATATATATATATATATACATATATATATATATATATATACATATATATATATATATATTTTTTTTTGCCGCTGTTTCCCGCGTTTGCGAGGTGGCGCAAGGAAACAGACGAAAGAAATGGCCCAACCCACCCCATACACATGTATATACATGCGTCCACACACTCAAATATGCATACCTACATGGTTTACCCCAGTCGCTTTACATGCTCTGATTCAATCCACTGACAGCACGTCAACCCCGGTATACCACATCGATCAAATGCATTCTATTCCTTGCCCGCCTTTCACCCTCCTGCATGTTCAGGCCCCGATCACACATAATCTTTTTCACTCCATCTTTCCACCTCCAATTTGGTCTCCCACTTCTCCTCGTTCCCTCCACCTCTGACACATATATCCTCTTGGTCAATCTTTCCTCACTCATTCTCTCCATGTCCCCAAACCATTTCAAAACACCCTCTTCTGCTCTCTCAACCACGCTCTTTTTATTTCCACACATCTCTCTTACCCTTACATTACTTACTCGATCAAACCACCTCACACCACACATTGTCCTCAAACATCTCATTTCCAGCACATCCATCCTCCTGCGCACAACTCTATCCATAGCCCACGCCTCGCAACCATACAACAGTGTTGGAACCACTATTCCTTCAAACATACCCATTTTTGCTTTCCGAGATAATGTTCTCGACTTCCACACATTCTTCAAGGCTCCCAGGATTTTCGCCCCCTCCCCCAACCTATGATCCACTTCCGCTTCCATGGTTCCATCCGCTGCCAGATCCACTCCCAGATATCTAAAACACTTTACTTCCTCCAGTTTTTCTCCATTCAAAGTTACCTCCCAATTGACTTGACCCTCAATGCTAGTGTACCTAATAACCTTACTCTTATTCACATTTACTCTTAACTTTCTTCTTTAACACACTTTACCAAACTCAGTCACCAGCTTCTGCAGTTTCTCACATGAATCAGCCACCAGCGCTGTATCATTTGCGAACAACAACTGAATCACTTACCAAGCTCTCTCATCCACAACAGACTTCATACTTGCCCCTCTTTCCAAAACTCTTGCATTCACCTCCCTAACAACCCCATCCATAAACAACTTAAACAACCATGGAGACATCACACACCCCTGCCGCAAACCTACATTCACTGAGAACCAATCACTTTCCTCTCTTCCTACACGTACAACTGCCTTACATCCTCGATAAAAACTTTTCACTGCTTCTAACAACTTGCCTCCCACACCATATATTCTTAATACCTTCCACAGAGCATCTCTATCAACTCTATCATATGCCTTCTCCAGATCCATAAATGCTACATACAAATCCATTTGCTTTTCTAAGTATTTCTCACATACATTCTTCAAAGCAAACACCTGATCCACACATCCTCTACCACTTCTGAAACCACACTGCTCTTCCCCAATCTGATGCTCTGTACATGCCTTCACCCTCTCAATCAATACCCTCCCATATAATTCTACCAGGAATACTCAACAAACTTATACCTCTGTAATTTGAGCACTCACTCTTATCCCCTTTGCCTTTGTACAATGGCACTATGCACGCATTCCGCCAATCCTCAGGCACCTCACCATGAGTCATTCATACATTAAATAACCTTACCAACCAGTCAATAATACAGTCACCCCCTTTTTTGATAAATTCCACTGCAATACCATCCAAACCTGCTGCCTTGCAGGCTTTCATGTGTATATATCATGTGTAAATTTGTGTATCATGTGTACATTTGTGTATATATATATATATATATATATATATATATATATATATATATATATATATATATATATATATATATATATATATATATATATATATATATATTTATATATATATATATATATATATATATATATATATATATATATATATATATATATATATATATATATATATATATATATATATATGTGCAATTGAGTGGGAGATGTATAAAAGAAAGAGACAGGAGGTCAAGAGAAAGGTGCAAGAGGTGAAAAAGAGGACAAATGAGAGTTGGGGTGAGAGAGTATCATTAAATTTTAGGGAGAATAAAAAGATGTTCTGGAAGGAGGTAAATAAAGTGCGTAGGACAAAGGAACAAATGGGAACTTCAGTGAAGGGGGCAAATGGTGAGGTGATAACAAGTAGTGGTGATGTGAGAAGGAGATGGAGTGAGTATTTTGAAGGTTTGTTGAATGTGTTTGATGATAGAGTGGCAGATATAAGGTGTTTTGGTCGAGGTGGTGTGCAAAGTGACAGGGTTAGGGAAAATGATTTGGTAAACAGAGAAGAGGTAGTAAAAGTTTTGCGGAAGATGAAAGCCGGCAAGGCAGCAGGTTTGGATGGTATTGCAGTGGAATTTACTAAAAAGGGGTGACTGTATTTTTGACTGGTTGGTAAGGTTATTTAATGTATGTATCACTCATGGTGAGGTGCCTGAGGATTGGCGGAATGCGTGCATAGTGCCATTGTACAAAGGCAAAGGGGATAAGAGTGAGTGCTCAAATTACAGAGGTGTAAGTTTGTTGAGTATTCCTGGTAAATTATATGGGAGGGTATTGATTGAGAGGGTGAAGGCATGTACAGAGCATCAGATTGGGGAAGAGCAGTGTGGTTTCAGAAGTGGTAGAGGATGTGTGGATCAGGTGTTTGCTTTATAGAATGTATGTGAGAAATACTTAGAAAAGCAAATGGATTTGTATGTAGCATTTATGGATCTGGAGAAGGCTTATGATTGAGTTGATAGAGATGCTCTGTGGAAGGTATTAAGAATATATGTTGTGGGAGGCAAGTTGTTAGAAGCAGTGAAAAGTTTTTATCGAGGATGTAAGGCATGTGTACGTGTAGGAAGAGAGGAAAGTGATTGGTTCTCAGTGAATGTAGGTTTGCGGCAGGTGTGTGTGATGTCTCCATGGTTGTTTAATTTGTTTATGGATGGGGTTGTTAGAGAGGTGAATGCAAGAGTTTTGGAAAGAGGGGCAAGTATGAAGTCTGTTGTGGATGAGAGAGCTTGGTAAGTGATTCAGTTGTTGTTCGCTGATGATACAGCGCTGGGGGCTGATTCATGTGAGAAACTGCAGAAGCTGGTGACTAAGTTTGGTAAAGTGTGTGAAAGAAGAAAGTTAAGAGTAAATGTGAATAAGAGCAAGGTTATTAGGTACAGTAGGGTTGAGGGTCTAGTCAATTGGGAGGTAAGTTTGAATGGAGAAAAACTGGAGGAAGTAAAGTGTTTTAGATAACCGGGAGTGGATCTGGCAGCGGATGGAAACATGGAAGCGGAAGTGAATCATAGGGTGGGGGAGGGGGCGAAAATCCTGGGAGCCTTGAAGAATGTGTGTAAGTCGAGAACATTATCTCGGAAAGCAAAAACGAGTATGTTTGAAGAAAAAATAGTGGTTCCAATAATGTTATATGGTTGCGAGGCGTGGGCTATGGATAGAGTTGTGCGCAGGAAGGTGGATGTGCTGGAAATGAGATGTTTGAGGAAAATGTGTGGTGCGAGGTGGTTTGATCGAGTAAGTAATGTAAGGGTAAGAGAGATGTGTGGAAATGAAAAGAGCGTGGTTGAGAGAGCAGAAGAGGGTGTTTTGAAATGGTTTGGGCACATAGAGAGAACGAGTGAGGAAAGATTGACCAAGAGGATATATGTGTCGGAGGTGGAGGGAACGAGGAGAAGTGGGAGTCCAAATTGGAGTTGGAAAGATAGAGTGAAAATGATTTTGTGTGATCGGGGCCTGAACATGCAGGAGAGATGTGTGGAAATAAAAAGAACGTGGTTGAGAGAGCAGAAGAGGGTGTTTTGAAATGGTTTGGGCACATGGAGAGAATGAGTGAGGAGAGATTGACCAAGAGGATATATGTGTCGGAGGTGGAGGGAACGAGGAGAAGTGGGAGACCAAATTGGAGGTGGAAAGATTGAGTGAAAAAGATTTTGTGTGATCGGGGCCTGAACATGCAGGAGGGTGAAAGGAGGGCAACGAATAGAGTGAATTGGATCGATGTGGTATACCGGGGTTGACGTGCTGTCAGTGGATTGAATTAGGGCATGTGAAGCGTCTGGGGTAAACCATGGAAAGCTGTGTAGGTATGTATATTTGCGTGTGTGGAAGTATGTATATACATGTGTATGGGGGTGGGTTGGGCCATTTCTCTCGTCTGTTTTCTTGCGCTAGCTCGCAAACGCGGGAGACAGCGACAGTCAAACAAAAAAAAAAAAATATATATATATATATATATATATATATATATATATATATATATATATATATATATATATATATATATATATATATATATATATATATATATATATATATATATATATATATATGTATATATATATATATATATATATATATATATATATATATATATATATATATATATATATATATATATATATATATATATGTATATATATATACATATATACATACATATGTTTATATATGTATATATATTCTGAGATACCCGTTTACTGACCTGAGAGAGATATCGGGGAACGTCTGTCCTCAGTGTGTCCAGTGCCTGCAAGATCTTGCAAATGAATCTATGAAGGGAAAACAAACTAAAACTTAACTTATGTTCCTTTCATCCAAACTTTGTTGAAAATGCCGTAAGTCATTGGAAGGATAATAGAAAAACATATAAAAGGAAGTCGGACTGATTTTCGATGACGTTCAGCTTTTTCTTTCGAAAAAAGCTTTCTTGGCGTCCTTTGACGTGGCTTGGCGTATTGCAAGAAGCTAAAAGCCTATTAACATTGGAGAGGAGCTGGTGAAACCAGCAGCAGTAGGTATGGTGAACGCTACTTGTTGAGTAGGTGTTGTGATGAAAGTTTGATATATGCAACTTTATAACAACAGCATTAAACGTCGATTTGACCTCATGTCTCTAGATATTTTGGATCTGCTAATTGTGACGTCTGAAAAAGCAGGAAAACTTCATTGCAGATACTTGAATCTCTGGACATTGCTGGTGACCTCAACTCATATTTTTTTGAGGATGGAGAAATCTGGAGGAATGTCTGGTCTGTGGTGCCTTTTCAACAACCACCACCGGATGAGACATCTTTGTTCGGGTGGACAATTTTTCAAGAGACACAACTTAGACTGGTTGAATTGTTTGGCTTTGTAGTGATGGAGCTTCATCACTGATGAGAGGTCATGTAGATTTTGTCATTCGAATCATAAGATGTTATGATAATTCACTGTTTCTTTCATCGGAGAAAGTTGGCCTCTCAACGTCTCCAGCCGGAACCCCCTGTGGTTCTGAACGATGTTATCCAAATTGTAAGTTTTATGAAAGCCACAGGTTTGAACTCACGTATTTTTCATAGAATGTGTGAAGAGATTGGACCACATCACCATGACTTACTCTCCACTCTGATGTCCGCTGGCTGCCTCGAGGGTTATTGAACACAAAACTGAAATAGAAGTTTTCTCCAAAGAAGCATAAGCTGGCCGACTGTTACAAAGATCCTGTTTGGGTGGTAAAGTTAGCTTATTTTGGCGACATCTTCAGGTAAATGAATGAACTGAACTTTGTGAAAATATTGACCCATTCATGAAGAAACTTGCACTTTGGAGAGAAGGATTAGCCAGGGGAAAAACTTGCTGACGTTAAAGTATTTATCAAGATCAAATCAAGAAGCATCTGGAGGAAATGGACAAATATATGGCAGAAGTTGCCGATATATGTCAACATAGCTGGGTTAGAAATGTGTTCGGTGTGAACATCAGAGAAGATGGAGAAGATATCCCTAGTTTTCAAGAACTTACAGATCTCCAGAAAATCAGGTGTAGAAGCAACGTTTAAAGTCTCTCGTACTCTGAATTCTGGGAGCAACTCAAGGATAAGCCTATTCCGACTCGTGAGGCTGAAAAGGCTCTTCTCCCTTTTCCAACCAAATACCTCTGTGGACATGAGCTTTCAGCTCCTGTGGCAATCAGGACTGAAGCAAGGAACTGTCTGAACTCTCAGCATGATTTGCGCTCTGCTTTGTCTATCAACATAAAGCTGAACCTGGAAGAACTCGCCCATAAGATGAAGGAACATCACTGTAGCACTAAAATACTAAATATTTTCTTCCTTTAGAATCTTTGCAACGAAGTTCATTTGAAGAAAGAAATTACCAGATTCCTGTCACTTATGTGATCATAGAAAAGCATCATCATGGTAACCACAGTCTTTGTTTACTAGATTCATAAGCCAAGAATCAATAGTCAGAAGGACGGGCTCACTCATGAAGCAGCCTCATAGTTGCCAGTCAAATTCTTTTTTTTTTTTGCTTGTCTAATTTTACAAAATAAATTCCATTTCCATGAAGTTCTGCCTTTCATTTTCTTCGATCAACATAAGAAATATCGAAATTTATTGATTAGAGAATTGAATTAGATTCAGTAAAATTTATTGGATAAAATTAAATGAAGAAACAGTGAAACTATGTTTCCGCCCTGTTGGTCACCAGGCCAAAAAAAAAATCTGCTCAGGGTCACGTCCAAAAAACTTTGGGAAACATTGCCCTGGGCAAAGTACCTTTCACAATAGGTCTCAGTTTCGTCTAGAAATACTTATGTTAACGTTTGGAGTATATGAAATGAAGTCTCAGACTTCGTGAAAACAGCGCTGGAAGGAAAATATAATATGAATGCGTATTCTAAATCTTGGTTAGATTTCAGCTTTGATAAAGGTCAGTCAATTCTGTAGTTAAAACTGTTGTAACTTGGGAATGCCAACTTTTTTCTTGTAGAAACTTAGGATAAATAACGTAAGAAATAACGGAAGGACTAGTTTGTAGTTCCCCACCCCAACCGACTCACGCAACACACACACACACACACACACACACACACACACACACACACACACAAACATACTCTTATACACAACAGACACTAGAGGAAGAGGAAAGATTTTAAATCAGTTAACTGAAATTTGTAATCAGCAAAATTCTGGGTGTAAACTTTAGCTAAATTTGCTTGATAGTGCACTAATCCAATTACTCGTGAAATCTAATCGCGACGAGAATGTATTAGATTTAGTTTTCATAAAAAATGTGGAACTCTTTGATAATGGTGAACATGACAGTCGCAAAAACCACCTGATTTTAAATGTGCAAATATCAATGATTTCCGCATTGCTCTTGACAGGCAACCCTGACATGATGCCGTCATTAAGAATGACATGAACGTAGCTTGGTGAACCTTCAGAGAGAACTTAATAGCAGAAGGAGGAACATACGTGCCAATGCTTGGTAGACGGTCTATTTCTAAATCGAAACCAAGATGGTGGAATAGCGAAATAAAAGAGTGCCTTAAGTCGAAGAATGTAGTTCATAAGAAACTCAGAGAATTTAATAACCAACATAATAGAGTAAGTTATGTAAATTTGTGTAGGGAAAGCGAGTTTAGGGAAAGCGAGTTATACAACATAGTAAACGTCAGTATGAAGCACATATTACTGAAAATAGCAAAAGATACTCTGAGGAGATTTACAGTTATATTGTAGTCAAAAAGATTCATTACCACTGATTATAGGAAACGATGTCGGCCCAAGACAATGAGGCCAAATCAAAGATATCAAATGATTTTTTGCTTTGTATTTATGTTCGAAGACAGTATATAACCCGAATCCAGTTTCACTGATAAAAGTGGGGAACGTTCTTCTACAAATTGACGTAGAAAGCAAAGACATACTTTCAGCAATAAACGGAATGAAAATGAATGACACGGCTTGATAAGTGTTGTTCAAGAACAATGAAAAGATAGCTAAGCCCTTGACTGGCCTTTTCAATGACTTACTAGCTAAGGGAAAATTGCAGATGAATGGAAGTTTGCCAGTGTAACACCAATATTCAAAAAAGGTAATGATTCACTGCCCGGAAACTTTCGTCGTGTCGATATAACTTTTGTGTTTGGAAAATTTCTGGAACCATTCGAAATATAACTGTAAAACAATTAGAGGACTATCAATTGATAAATGATTCTCTGCATGGTTTTCTACGAAATCGCTCATGTCTGACAAATTTGCTTGATTTCTTTTCTGATATAATCAACATGTATGACGACAGTAAAACAGTTAATTTCATCAAATTACTTTTCTAAAGGATTTTGTTAAGGTTCCACATCAATGGTTACTTACAAAATGTACGTCACATGACACTGATGACGTTTTACTTCAGGGGATAGGAAGTTGGTTGACTGGCCGTAAACAAATAGTTGTCAAGTCTCAGAATGGTTACACGTAACCAAGTGGAGCGCCACAAGAATCAGCCTTGGAACCAGTTCTATTTCTCATATAAGTAAATGATATTGATAGTTGGCTGCATTGCAATATATGAAAATTTACTGATGCTGAAAAGGTGGGAAATAAAAATGCAGATGAATCCGAATAATTTCGACTCATAAACTGATGATTTGGTCTCATAAGTTGCAAATGTTTTTTTTTATATCAATGAATGTCGTTTTACATATCGTTAGTAATACGGAAAAGAAAGCTATAGTATAGATTTTGTTGAAAAGCAAAAGATAAATGATGAAAAAGATTTGGGCGTAATAATCTCTCGTGACAAAGCCAAGTATGCAGTACACAGAAGCAATGAAAATAGCGAACAAATTTCTTGGATTCATAGGTAAGGACTTCGAATTTGTCTAGGGAAGGCATTTTTATTCTTTGCGATTCATTGGTTCTTCCACATCTTCAATAATATGCTCAGTTTTGGTCACCTTGCCTAAAAAAGACATGGACAGAATGGAGAGAGAGTAACAGATCAGAACTACCAATATTATTGCCGGACGGAAAAACCAATTCTACGATGGCAGATTAAACGACTTGAATCTATTAAGCTTAATGGTCATAGATGTGATCTAATACAAATATTCACAGATCTCAAAATCTTTGATGAACTTGATCCATCAAGTTTCTTATGACTTGATTCGTCTGATTTTACTGATAGAAATGGATAGAAACTCCTGTGCAATCATATTTCCGAACGATTTGAAGTACGTTTTGCTTAACAAGATTGTTAACATGTAAAACTATTTGCTAATGAAAGTGGTTGAAAGCAATATTGCATATACTTTAAGTGTAGATTTGATAACACTTCGCTTGAAGTCCACGACTTGCACGATTTGCGCCCTTTTGGTTTCAATGACAATTTGCATGTTTTTTTCTTTGACTTATATTCATGCCTTCTAAGTTGTATCACACTAATCTGTGGTTTCTGTTATCTTCCACAATCAGAAGAACTCGAAAGGATCAAATGGACTGTTGCAGTTTGAATTCCTCAGTATTATTTTGCATTCCATTGCGTAGTTACAAATAAATACATTGGTAGAGAGATAAAGAAATGTTGTCATTGATATCATTTAGAAGCAAAAAATGGACACGTCTGTGAAGAAACCTTTCGTTGTAGTTTTGAATCTGGA
>NC_092237.1:36601556-36659315 GCF_036320965.1 Panulirus ornatus
GATATGACCATTTATGATGATCTATACAAGTTAGATAACTTTATTGTTGATAAAATTTATAAAATGATAAGTTTATAAACACTCGTGGACAATAAATAAATAAATAAATATATAAATGACCATATATATATATATATATATATATATATATATATATATATATATATATATATATATATATATATATATATATATTTTATCCCTGGGGATAGGGGATTAAGAATACTTCCCACGTATTCCCTGCGTGTCGTAGAAGGCGACTAAAAGGGGAGGGAGCGGGGGCTGGAAATCCTCCCCTCTCGTTTTTTTTTAATTTTCCAAAAGAAGGAACAGAGGGGGCCAGGTGAGGATATTCCGAAAAAGGCCCAGTCCTCTGTTCTTAACGCTACCTCGCTAATGCGGGAAATGGCGAATAGTTTGAAAAAAAAAAATATATATATATTTATCTATTTTTCATTCATTTATATTCCTTTGTCGCTGTCTCCCGCGTTAGCGAGGTAGCGCAAAGAAACAGACGAAAAAATGGCCCAAGCCACACATATACACAAATGTATACATACACGTCCACACACGCAAATATACATATACATATATACATATATACATAATTCATACTGTCTGACTTTATTTATTCCCATCGCCACCCTGCTCACATGAAATAACAACCCTATCCCCCCTCATGTGTGCGAGGCAGCGCTAGGAAGACAACAAAGGCCCCATTCGTTCACACTCAGTCTCTAGCTGTCATGTAATAATGCACCGAAACCACAGCTCCCTTTCCACATCCAGGCCCCACTGAACTTTCCATGGCTTACCCCAGACGCTTCCCATGCCCTGGCTCAATCCATTGACTGCTTTTCGATCCTGGTATACCACATCGTTCCAATTCACTCAATTCCTTGCACGCCATTCACCCTCCTGCATGTTCAGGCCCCGATCATTCAAAATCTTTTTCACTCCATCTTTCCACCTCCAATTTGGTCTCCCACTTCTCGTTCCCTCCACCTCTGACACATATATCCTCTTTGTCAATCTTTCCTCACTCATTCTCTCCATACGACCAAACAACTTCAAAACACCCTCTTCTATTCTCTCAATCACACACTTTTTATAACCACACATCTCTCTTACCCTATTAACCCTTACTCGATCAAACCACCTCACACCACATATTGTCCTCAAACATCTCATTTCTAGCACATCCACTCACCTCCGCACAACTCTATCTATAGCCCACGCCTCGCAACCATGCAACATTGTTGGAACCAATATTCCTTCAAACATACCCATTTTTGCTTTCCGAGATAATGTTCTCGACTTACACACATTCTTCAAGGCTACCAGAATTTTCGCCCCCTCCCCCACCCTATGATTTACTTCCGCTTCCATGGCTCCATCCACTACCGAATCCACTCCAAGATATCTAAAACTCTTCACTTCCTCCTGTTTTTCTCAATTCAAACTTACCTCCCAATTGATTTGACCCGCAACCTACTGTACCTAATAACCTTGCTCTTAATCACATTTGCTCTGAACTTTCTTCTCTCACACACTTTACCAAACTCAGTCACCAGCTTCTGCAGTTTCTCACATGAATCAGCCATCAGCGCTGTATCATCAGCGAGCAACAACTGACTCACTTCCCAAGCTCTCTCATCCACAACAGACTGCATACTTGCCCCTCTTTCCAAAACTCTTGCATTCACCTTCCTAACAACCCCATTCATAAACAAATTAAACAACCATTGAGACATCACACGCCCCTGTCGCAAACCTACTTTCACTGAGAACCAATCACTTTCCTCTCTTCCTACACATACACATGCCTTTCATCCTCGATGAAAACTTTTAACTGATTCTAACAACTTGCCTCCCACACCATATATTCTTAATGCCTTCCACGGAGCATGTCTATCAGCTCTATCACATGCCCTCTGCAGATCCATAAATGCTACATACAAATCCATTTGCTTTTCTAAGTATTTCTCACATACATTCTTCAAAGCAAACACCTGATCAACACATCCTCCACCACTTCTGAAACCACACTGCTCTTCCCCAATCTGATGCTCTGTACATGCCTTCACCCTCTCAATCAATACCCTCCCATATGATTTCCCAGGAATTCTCAACAAACTTATACCTCTATAATTTGAGCACTCACTCTTATCCCCTTTGCCTTTGTACAATGGCACTATGCACGCATTCCGACAATCCTCAGCACTTCATCATGAATCATACATACATTAAATAACCTTACCAACCAGTCAACAATACAGTCATCCCATTTTTTAATAAATTCCAATGCGATACCATCCAAACCTGCTACCTTGCCAGCTTTCGTCTTCCGCAAAGCTTTTACTACCTCATCTCTGTTTACCAAATCATCCTCCCTAACCCTCTCACCACGACCAAAACACCATATATCTGACACTCTATCATCACACACATTCAACAAACCTTCAAAATACTCACTCTTTCTCCTTCTCACATCACCACTACTTGTTATCACCTCTCCATTAGCCCCCTTCACTGAAGTTCCCATTTGTTCCCCTGTCTTACGCATTTTATTTACCTCCTTCCAAAACATTTTTTTATTCTCCCTTAAATTTAATGATACTCTCTCACCCCAACTCTCATTTGCTAACTTTTTCACCTCTTGTACCTTTCTTTTGACGTCCTCCCACTTTCTCTTATACATCTCCCATTCATTTGATTTATTTCAATACAAAAATCGTCCATATGCATCTCTCTTTTCTTTCACAAATAATCTTACTTCTTCATCCGACAACTCACTACCCTTTCAAATCTGCCCACCTCCCACGCTTCTCGGGCCACAAGCATCTTTTGCGCAATCCATCACTGTTCCCCTAAATACATCCCATTCCTCCCCCACTCCCCTTACCTCCTTTGTTCTCACCTTTTTCCGTTCTGTACTAAGTGTCTCCTGGTATTTCCTCACACAAGTCTTCTTTCCAAGCTCAGTTACTCTAACCACTCTCTTCACCTCAATATTCTCTCTACTTTTCTGAAATCCTCTACAACTATGTATATATATATATATATATATATATATATATATATATATATATATATATATATATATATATATATATATATATATATATATATATATATATATATATATATATATTTATATGCATATATATATATATATATATATATATATATATATATATATATATATATATATATATATATATATATATATATATATATATATATATATATATATATATATATATATATATATATATATATATATACATATTATACTATATTATATTATTTATCTTTTTATTCTGCTTTGTCTCTGTCTCCCGCGTTTGCGAGGTAGCGCAAGGAAACAGACGAAAGAAATGGCCCAACTCACCCCCATACACATGTATATACATACACGTCCACATACGCAAATATACATACCTATACATCTCAATATACACATATATATACACACACAGATATATATATATATATATATATATATATATATATATATATATATATATATATATATATATATATATATATATATATATATATATATATATATATATACATACGAATACAGTGCATATGAACGCGCACCTTCATAGAACATACGAACCTCCAACAGCCAGGATCAAACCTGGGACCTGGGAATGCCTGCCTCTTGCACAGGGGTCCCAGGTTCGATCATGGCTGCTGGAGGTTTGTATGATATATATACATGTATATAATTCATACTGTCTGCCTTTGTTTATTCCCATCGCCACCTCGCTACACATGGAATAACATCCCCCTCCCCCCTCATGTGTGCGAGGTAGCGCTAGGAAAAGACAACAAAGGCCCCATTCGTTCACACTCAGTCTCTTTCTGTCATGTAATAATACCCGAAACCACAGCTCCCTTTCCACATCCAGGCCTAACACAACTTTCCATGGTTTACCCCAGACGCTTCACATGCCCTGATTCAATCCATGGACAGCACGTCGACCCCAGTATACCACATCGTTCCAATTCACTCTATTCATTGCCGGTCTTTCACCCTCCTGCATGTTCAGGCCCCGATCACTCAAAATCTTTTTCACTCCATCTTTCCACCTCCAATTTGGTCTCCCACTTCTCCTCTTTCCTCCACCTTAGACACATATATCCTCTGGGGCAATCTTTCCTCACTCATCCTCTCCATATGACCAAACCATTTCAAAACACCCTCTTCTGCTCTCTCAGCCATGCTATTTTTATTTCCACACATAACTCTTACCCTTACATTACTTACTCGATCAAACCACCTCACACCACATATTGTCCTCAAACACCTCATTTCCAGCAAATCCACTCTCATGCGCACAACTTTATCCATAGCCCACGCCTCGCAGCCATACAACATTGTTGGAACCACTATTCCTTCAAACATACCCATTTTTGCTTTCCGAGATAATGTTCTCGACTTCCACACATTCTTCAAGGCTCCCAGGATTCTCGCCCCCTCCCCCACCCTATGATTCACTTCCGCTTCCATGGTTCCATCCGCTGCCAGATCCACTCCCAGATATCTAAAACACTTTACTTTCTCCAGTTTTTCTCCATTCAAACTTACCTCCCAGTAAACTTGACCCTCAACCCTACTGTACCTAATAACATTGCTTTAATTCACATTTACTCTTAACTTTCTTCTTTCACATACTTTACAAACTCAGTCACCAGCTTCTGCAGTTTCTCACATGAAACAGCCACCAGCGCTGTACCACCAGCGAACAACAACTGACTCACTTCCCAAGCTCTCTCATCCACAACAGACTGCATACTTACCCCTCTTTCCAAAACTCTTGCATTCACCTCCCTAACAGCTCCATCCATAAACAAATTAAACAACCATGGAGACATCACACACCCCTGCCGCAAACCTACATTCACTGAGAACCAATCAATTTCCTCTCTTCCTACACATACACATGCCTTACATCCTCGATAATAACTTTTCACAGCTTCTAACAACTTGCCTCCCACACCATATATTCTTAGTACCTTCCACAGAGCATCTCTATCAACTCTATCATATGCCTTCTCTAGATCCATGAATGCTACATACAAATCCATTTGCTTTTCCAAGTATTTCTCACATACATTCTTCAGAGCAAACACCTGATCCACACATCCTCAAACACTTCTGAAACAACACTGCTCTTCCCCAATCTGATGCTCTGCACATGCCTTCACCCTCTCAATCATTACTCTCCCATATAATTTACCAGGAATACTCAACAAACTTATACCTCTGTAATATGAGCACTCACTCTTATCCCCTTTGCCTTTGTACAATGGCACTATGCAAGCATTCCGCCAATCCTCAGGCACCTCACCATGAATCATGCATACATTAAATAACCTTACCAACCAGTCAACAATACAGTCACCACCTTTTTTAATAAATTCCACTGCAATACCATCTAAACCTGCTGCCTTGCTGGTTTTTATCTTCCGCAAAGCTTTAACTACCTTTTCTCTGATTAGCAAATTATTTTCCCTCACCCTCTCACTTAGCACACCACCTCGACCAAAATACCCTATATTTGCCACTCTATCATCAAGAGGAGAAGAGCAAGGGAAGGAGTAGCAGTACTCCTGAAACAGGAGTTGTGGGAGTATGTGATAGAATGCAAGAAAGTAAATTCTCGATTAATATGGGTAAAACTGAAAGTTGATGGAGGGAGATGGGTGATTATTGGTGCATATGCACCTGGGCATGAGAAGAAAGATCATGAGAGGCAAGTGTTTTGGGAGCAGTTGAATGAGTGTGTTAGTGGTTTTGATGCAGAAGACCGGGTTATACTGATGGGTGATTTGAATGCAAAGGTGAGCAAGTGGGAGTTGAGGGAATAATTGGTATACATGGGGTGTTCAGTGTTGTAAATGGAAATGGTGAAGAGCTTGTAGATTTATTGCTGAAAAGGACTGGTGATTGGGAATACCTGGTTTAAAAAGCGAGATATACATAAGTATACGTATGTAAGAAGGAGAGATGGCTAGATAGCGTTATTGGATTACGTGTTAACTGACAGGCGCGCGAAAGAGAGACTTATGGATGTTAATGTGCTGAGAGGTGAAACTGGAGGGATGTCTGATCATTATCTTGTGGTGCCTAATGTGAAGATTTGTATGGGTTTTCAGAAAAGAAGAATGAATATTGGGGTGAAGAGGGTGGTGAGAGTAAGTGAGCTTGGGAAGGAGACTTGTGTAAGGAAGTACCAGGAGAGACTGAGTACAGAATGGAAAAAGGTGAGAACAATGGATGTAAGGGGAGTTGGGGAGGAATGGGATGTATTTAGGGAATCAGAGATGGATTGCGCAAAAGATGCTTGCGGCATGAGAAGCGTGGGAGGTAGGTTGATTAGAAAGGGTAGTGAGTGGTGGGATAAAGAAGTAAGATTATTAGTGAAAGAGAAGAGAGAGGCATTTGGACGATTTATGCAGGGAAAATATGCAATTGAGTGGGAGATGTATAAAAGAAAGAGACAGGAGGTCAAGAGAAAGGTGCAAGAGGTGAAAAAGAGGGCAAATGGGAGTTGGGGTGAGAGAGTATTATTAAATCTTAGGGAGAATAAAAAGATGTTCTGGAAGGAGGTAAATAAAGTGCGTAAGACAAGGGAGCAAATGGGATCTTCAGTGAAGTGCGCTAATGGGGAGGTGATAACAAGTAGTAGTGATGTGAGAAGGAGATGGAGTGAGTTTTTTGAAGGTTTGTTGAATGTGTTTGATGATAGAGTGGCAGATATAGGGTGTTTTGGTCGAGGTGGTGTGCAAAGTGAGAGGGTTAGGGAAAATGATTTGGTAAACAGAGAAGAGGTAGTAAAAGCTTTGCGGAAGATGAAAGCCGGCAAGGCAGCAGGTTTGGATGGTATTGCAGTGGAATCTATTAAAAAAGGGGGTGAGTGTATTGTTGACTGGTTGGTAAGGTTATTTAATTTATGTATGACTTATAGTGAGGTGCCTGAGGATAGGCGGAATGCGTGCATAGTGCCATTGTACAAAGGCAAAGGGGTTGGAGTGAGTGCTCAAATTACAGAAGTATAAGTTTGTTTAGTATTCCTGGTAAATTATATGGGAGGGTATTGATTGAGAGGGTGAAGGCATGTACAGAACATCAGATTGGGGAAGAGCAGTGTGGTTTCAGAAGTGGTAGAGGATGTGTGGATCATGTGTTTGCTTTGAAGAATATATGTGAGAAATACTTAGAAAAGCAAATGGATTTGTATGTAGCATTTATGGATCTGGAGAAGGCATATGATAGAGTTGATAGAGATGCTCTGTGGAAGGTATCAAGAATATATGGTTTGGGAGGGAAGTTGTTAGAAGCAGTGAAAAGTTTTTTATCAAGGATGTAAGGCATGTGTGCGTGTAGGAAGAGAAAAGTGATTGGTTCTCAGTGAATGTAGGTTTGCGGCAGGGGTGTGTGATGTCTCCATGGTTGTTTGATTTGTTTATGGATGGGGCTGTTAGGGAGGTAAATGCAAGAGTTTTGGAAAGAGGGGCAAGTATGATGTCTGTGGTGGATGAGAGAGCTTGGAAAGTGAGTCAGTTGTTGTTCGCTGATGATACAGCGCTGATGAATGATTCATGTGAGAAACTGCAGAAGCTGGTGACTGAGTTTGGTAAAGTGTGTGAAAGAAGAAAGTTAAGAGTAAATGTGAATATGAGGAAGGTTTTTAGGTACAGTAGGGTTGAGGGTCAAGTCAATTGGGAGGTAAGTTTGAATGGAGAAAAACTGGAGGATGTAAAGTGTTTTAGATATCTGGGAGTGGATCTGGCAGCGGATGGAACCATGGAAGCGGTAGTGAATCATAGGTTGGGGGAGGGGCGAAAATCCTGGGAGCCTTGAAGAATGTTTGGAAGTCGAGAACATTATCTCGGAAAGCAAAAATGGGTAAGTTTGAACGAATAGTGGTTCCAACAATGTTGTATGGTTGCGAGGCATGGGCTATGGATAAAGTTGTGCGCAGGAGGGTGGATGTGCTGGAAATGAGATGTTTGAGAACAATGTGTGGTGTGAGGTGGTTTGATCGAGTAAGTAATGTAACGGTAAGAGAGATGTATGAAAATAAAAAGAGCGTGGTTGAGAGAGAAGAAGAGGGTGTTTTGAAATGGTTTGGTCACATGGAGAGAATCAGTGAGGAAAGATTGACCAAGAGGATATATGTGTCGGAGGTGGAGGGAACGAGGAGACTTGGGAGAACTAATTGGAGGTGGAAAGATGGAGTTAAAAAGATTTTGAGTGATCGGGGCCTGAACATGCAGGAGGGTGAAAGGCGGGCAAGGAATAGAGTGAATTGGATCGATGTGGTATACCGGGGCTGACGTGCTGTCAGTGGATTGATTCAGGGCATTTGAAGCGTCTGGGGTGAACCATGGAAAGTTGTGTGGGGCCTGAATGTGGAAAGGGAGCTGTGGTTTCGGGCATTATTGCATGACAACTACAGACTAAGTGTGAACGAATGGGGCTTTTGTTGTCTTTTCCTAGCGCTACCTCGCACATTTGAGGGGGGAGGGGGATGGTATTCCATGTGTGGCGAGGTGGCGATGGGAATGAATAAAGGCAGACAGTGTGAATTGTGTGCATGGGTACATATGTATGTGTCTGTGTGTGTATATATATGTGTACATTGAGATGTATGGGTGTGTAGGTTTGCGTCTGTGGACGTGTGTGTATATACATGTGTATGAGTGTGGGTTGGACCATTTTTTTCTTCTGTTTCCTTGCGCTACCTCGCAAATGCGGGAGACTGCAACAAACCAAAAAAGAAAAATAAATATATATGTATATATATTTATATATATATATATATATATATATATATATATATATATATATATATATATATATATATATATATATATATATATATATATATGTATATACATATAAACCTTCCCCTCCTTGTATTTTACCTTTCTAAAAGAGGAAACAGAAGAAGGAGTCACGCGAGGAGTGCTCATCCTCCTCGAAGGCTCAGAATGGGGTGTCTAAATGTGTGTGGATGTAACCAAGATGAGAGATAAGGAGAGATAGGTAGTATGTTTGAGGAAAGGAACCTGGATGTTTTGGCTCTGAGTGAAACGAAGCTAAAGGGTAAAGGGGAAGAGTGGTTTGGGAATGTCTTGTTAGTAAAGTCAGTTGTTAGTGAGAGGACAAGAGCAAGGGAAGGAGTAGCACTACTCCTGAATCAGTTGTGGGAGTAAGTGATAGAATATAAGAAAGTAAATTCTCGATTGATATGTGTAAAACTGAAAGTTGATAGAGAGAGATGGGTGATTATTAGTGCATATGCACCTGGGTATGAGAAGAAAGATCATGAGAGGCAAGTGTTTTGGGAGCAGCTGAATGAGTGTGTTAGTGGTTTGAAGCACGAGACCGGGTTATAGTGATGGGTGATTTGAATGCAAAGGTGAGTAATGTGGCAAATGAGGGAATAATTGGTATACATGGGGTGTTCAGTATAGTAAATGGAAATGGTGAAGAGCTTGTAGATTTATGTGCTGAAAAAGGACTGGTGATTGGGAATACCTGGTTTGAAAAGCGAGATATACATAAGTATACGTATGTAAGTAGGAGAGATGGCCAGAGAGCGTTATTGGATTATGTGTGAATTGATAGACGCACGAAAGAGAGACTTTTGGATGTTAATGTGCTGAGAGGTGCAACTGGAGGGATGTCTGATCATTATCTTGTGGAAGCAAAGGTGAAGATTTGTGGGGGTTTTCAGAAAAGAAGAGAGAATGTTGGGGTGAAGAGAGTGGTGAGAGTAAGTTAGCTTAGGAAGGAGACTTGTATGAGGAAGTACCAGGAGAGACTGAGTACAGAATGGAAAAAGGTGAGAACAAAGGAGGTAAGGAGATTGAGGGAGGAATGGGATGTATTTAGGGAAGCAGTGATGGATTGCGCAAGAGATGCTTGTGGCATGAGAAGCGTGTGAGATGGGTTGATTAGAAAAGGGTTGTGAGTGGTGGAATGAAGAAGTAAGATTATTAATGAAAGAGAAGAGAGAGGTCTTTGAACGATTTTTGCAGGGAAAAAATGCAAATGAGTGAGAGAGGTATAAAAGAAAGAGGCAGGAGGTCAAGAGAAAGGTGCAAGAGGTGAAAAAGAGGGCAAATGAGAGTTGGGGTAAGAGAGTATCATTAAATTTCAGGGCGAATAAAAAGATGTTTTGGAAAGAGGTAAATAAAGTACGTAAGACAAGGGAGCAAATGGGAACTTCAGTGAAGGGGGCAAATGGGGAGGTGATAACAAGTAGTGGTGATGTGAGAAGGAGATGGAGTGAGTATTTTGAAGGTGTTAAATGTGTTTGATGATAGAGTGGCAGATGTGGGGTGTCTTGGTCGAGGTGGTGTGCAAAGTGAGAGGGTTAGGGAAAATGATTTGGTGAATAGAGAAGAGGTAGTAAAAGCTTTACGAAAGATGAAAGCCGGCAAAGCATCAGGTTTGGACGGCATTGCAGTGGAATTTATTAAAAAAGGGGGTGACTATTGTTGACTGGTTGTTAAGGTTATTTAATGTATGAATGACTCACCGTGAGGTGCCTGAGGATTGACGGAATGCTTGCATAGTGCAATTGTACAAAGGCAAAGGGGATAAGAGTGAGTGCTCCAATTACAGAGGTATAAGTTTGTTGAGTATTCCTGGTAAATTATATGGGAGGGTATTGATTGAGAGGGTGAAGGCATGTACAGAGCGTCAGATTGGGGAAGAGCAGTGTGGTTTCAGAAGTGGTAAAGGATGTGTGGATCAGGTGTTTGCTTTGAAGAATGTATGCGAGAAATAATTAGAAAAGCAAATGGATTTGTATGTAGCATTTATGGATCTGGAGAAGGCATATGATAGAGTTGATAGAGATGCTCTGTGGAAGGTATTAAGAATATATGGTGTGGGAGGCAAGTTGTTAGAAGCAGTGAAAAGTTTTTATCGAGGATGTAAAGCATGTGTTCGTGAAGGAAGAGAGGAAAGTGATTGGTTCTCAGTGAATGTAGGTTTGCGGCAGGGGTGTGTGATGTCTCCATGGTTGTTAAATTTGTTTATGGATGTGGTTGGTAGGGAGGTGAATGGAAGAGTTTTGGAAAGAGGGGCAAGTATGCAGTCTGTGGTGGATGAGAGAGCTTGGGAAGTGAGTCAGTTGTTGTTCGCTGATGATACAGCGCTGGTGGCTGATTCATGTAAGAAACTGCAGAAGCTGGTGACTGAGTTTGGTAAAGTGTGTGAAAGAAGAAAGTTAAGAGTAAATGTGAATAAGAGCAAGGTTATTAGGTACAGTAGGGTTGAGGGTCAAGTCAATTGGGAGGTAAGTTTGAATGGAGAAAAGCTGGAGGAAGTGAAGTGTTTTAGATATCTGGCAGTGGATCTGGCAGCGGATGGAACCATGGAAGCGGAAGTGAATCATAGGGTGGGGGAGGGGGCGAAAATTCTGGGAGCCTTGAAGAATGTGTGGAAGTCCAGAGCATTATCTCGGAAAGCAAAAATGGGTATGTTTGAAGGAATAGTGGTTCCAACAATGTTGTATGGTTGCGAGGCGTGGGCTATGGATAGAGTTGTGCGCAGGAGAGTGGATGTGCTGGAAATGAGATGTCCGAGGACAATATGTGGTGTGAGGTGGTTTGATCGAGTAAGTAATGTAAGGGTGAGAGAGATGTGTGGAAATAAAAAGAGTGTGGTTGAGAGAGCAGAAGAAGGTGTTTTGAAATGGTTTGGTCACATGGAGAGAATGAGTGGGGAAAGATTGACCAAGAGGATATATGTGTCAGAGGTGGAGGGAACGAGGAGAAGTGGGAGACCAAATTAGAGGTGGAAAGATGGAGTGAAAAAGATTTTGAGTGATCGGGGCCTGAACATGCAGGATGGTGAAAGGCGTGCAAGGAATAGAGTGAATTGGAACGATGTGGTATAACGGGGTCGACGTGCTGTCAGTGGATTGAACCAGGGCATGTGAAGCGTCTGGGGTAAACCATGCAAAGTGTGTGGGGCCTGGATGTGGAAAGGGAGCTGTGGTTTCGGTGCATTATTACATGACAGCTAGAGACTGAGTGTGAACGAATGGGGCCTTTGGTGTTTTTCCTAGCGCTACCTCGCACACATGAGGGGGGAGGGGTTGTTATTCCATGTGTGGAGAGGTGGAGATGGGAACAAATAAAGGCAGACAGTATGAATTATGTACATGTGTATATATGTATATGTTTGTGTGTGTATATATATATATATATGTGTACATTGAGATGTATAGGTATGTATATTGTGCATGGGAGGACATGTATGTATATACATGTGTATGTGGGCGGGTTGGGCCATTCTTTCGTCTGTTTCCTTGCGCTACCTCGCTAACGCGGGAGACAGCGACAAAGCAAAATAAAACATAAATATATATATATATATATATATATATATATATATATATATATATATATACATTTTCTTTCTTTCTTTCAAACTATTCGCCATTTCCCGCATTAGCGAGGTAGCGTTAAGAACAGAGGACTGAGCCTTTGAGGGACTACCCTCACCTGGCCCAATTCTCTGTTCCTTCTTTTGGAAAATTAAAAAAAAAACGAGAGGGGAGGATTTCCAGCCCCCCGCTCCCTCCCCTTTTAGTCGCCTTCTACGACACGCAGGGAATACGTGGGAAGTATTCTTGCTCCCCTATCCCCAGGGATAACTTTTTATTTACATTTACATTTATTTATTTATTTTGTTTTGTCGTTATCTCCCGCGTTAGTGAGGTAGCGTAAGGAAACAGACGAAAGAATGGCCCAACCCACCCACATACACATGTGTATACATACACATCCACACACGGAAATATACATACCTATACATCTCAATGCACACATATATATACACACAAAAACCTATACATATACATATATGTACATAATTCATAGTCTACCTTTATTTAATCCCATCGCCACCCCGCCACACTTGGAATAACAGCCCCTTCCCCCCTCATGAGTGCGAGGTAGTGCTAGGAAAAGACAACAAAGGCCCGATTCGCTCACACTCAGTCTCTAGCTGTCATGTAATAACGCTCCGAAACCACAGCTCCCTTTCTACATCCAGGCCCCACAGAACTTTCCATGGTTTACCCTTGAGGCTTCACATGCCCTGGTTCAATCTATTGACAGCAGTTCGACCCCGGTATACCATATCGTTCCAATTCACTCTATTCCTTGCACGCCTCTCACATTCTGCATGTTCAGGCCCCGATCACTCAAAATCTTTTTCAATCCATCTTTTCACCTCCAATTTGGTTTCCCACTTCTCCTCGTTCCCTCCACCTCCGACACATATATCCTCTTGATCAATCTATCCTCACTCATTCTCTCCATGTGACCAAACAATTTCAATACACCCTCTTCTGCTCTCTCAACCACACTCTTTTTATTTCCACACATCTCTCTTACCCTCACATTACTTACTTGATCAAATCACCTCCCACCACATATTGTCCTCAAACATCTCATTTCCAGCCCATCCACCTTCCTGCGCACAACTCTATCCATAGCCCACGCCTCCTAACCATACAACATTGATGGAACCACTATTCGTTCAAACATACCCATGTTAACTTTCTAAGATAATGTTCTCGACTTCCACACATTCTTCAAAGCTCCCAGAATTTCCGCCCCTCCCCCAACCTATGATTCACTACCGCTTCCATGGTTCCATTCGCTACCAGATCCACTTCCAGATATCTAAAGCACTTTAATTCCTCCAGTTTTTCTACATTCAAACCTACCTCCCAATTGACTTGACCCTCAACCCTAGTGTACCTGATAACCGTGCTCTTTTTCACATTTACTCTTAACTTTCTTCTTTCACACACTTTACTAAACTCAGTCACCAGCTTCTGCAGTTTCTCACATGAATCAGCCACCAGCGCTCTATCATCAGCGAACAACAACTGACTCACTTCCCAAGCTCTCTCATCCACAACAGACTGCATACATGCCCCTCTTTCCAAAACTCTTGCATTCACCTCCCTAACAACCCCATCCTTAAACAAATCAAACATCCATGGAGACATCACACACCCCTGCCGCAAACCTACCTACATTCACTGAGAACCAATCACTTTCCTCTCTTCCTACACGTACACATGATTTACATCTTCGATAAAAACTTTTCACTGCTTCTAACAACTTGCCTCCCACACCATATATTCTTAATACCTTCCACAGAGCATCTCTATCAACTCTATCATATGCCTTCTCCAGATCCATAAATGCTAAATACAAATCCATTTGCTTTTCTAAGTATTTCTCACATACATTCTTCAGAGCAAACACCTCATCCACACACCCTCTACCACTTCTGAAACAACACTACTCTTCCCTAATCTGATGCTCCCTACAAGCCTTCACCCTCTCAATCAATACCCTCCCATATAATTTACCAGGAATTCTCAACAAACTAACACCTCTGTAATTTGAGCACTCACTCTTATCCCCTTTGCCTTTGTACAATGGCACTATGCAAGCATTCCGCCTATCCTTAGGCACCTCACCATCAATCATACATACATTAAATAACCTTACCAACCAGTCAACAATACAGCCGCGCCAATTTTTAATAAATTCCACAGCAATACCATGCAAACATGCTGCCTTGCCGGCTTTCATCTTTCGCAAAGCTTTTACTACCGCTTTTCTGTTTACCAAATCATTTTCACTAACCCTCTCACTTTGCACACCACCTCGACCAAAACACCCTATATCTGCCACTCTATCATCAAACACATTCAACAAACCTTCAAAATACTCACTCCATCTCCCTCTCACATCACCATTACTAGTTATCACCTCCCCATTAGCCCACTTCACTGAACTTCCCATTTTCTCCCTTGTGTTACGCACTTTATTTACCTCCTTCCAAAACATCTTTTTATTCTCCCTAAAATCTAATGATACTCCCTCACCCCAACTCTCATTTGCCCTCTTTTTCACCACTTGCACCTTTCTCTTAACCTCCTGCCTCTTTCTTTTATACATCTCATACTCATTTGCATTTTTTCCCTGCAAAAATCGTCCAAATGCCTCTCTCTTCTCTCTCACTAATAATCTTCCCTCTTCATCCCACCAATCACTACTCTTTCTAATCAACCCACCTACCACGCTTCTCGTGCCTCAAGCATCTTTTGTGCAAGCCATCACTGCTTCCCTAAATACATCCCATTCCTCCCCCACTCCCCTTACCTCCTTTGTTCTAACCTTTTTTCCATTCTGTATTCAGTCTCTCTTCGTACTTCCTCACACAATTCTCCTTCCCAAGCTCACTTACTCTCACCACTCTCTTCACCCCAACATTATCTCTTCTTTTCTGAAAACCCCTACAAATCTTCACCTTCGCCTCCACAAGACAATGATCAGATATCCCTCTAGTTGCACATCTCAACACATTAACATCGAAAAGTCTCTCTTTCGCGCGCCTATCAATTAACATGTAATCCAATAACGTTCTCTTCCCATCTCTCCTACTTACATACGTATACTTGTGTATTTCTCTCTTTTTAAACCAGGTATTCCTAATCACCATTCCTTTTTCAGCACATAAATCTACAAGCTCTTCACCATTTCCATTTACAACACTGAACACCCCATGTATACCAATTATTTCCTCAACTGCCACATTACTCACCTTTCCATTCAAATCACCCATCACTATAACCCGGTCTTGTCCATCAAAACCACTGACACACTCATTCAGCTGCTCCCACAACACTTGCCTCTAATGATTTTTCTTCTCATTCCCAGGTGCATATGTACCAGTAATCACCCATGTGTCTCCATCAACTTTTAGTTTTACCCATATCAATCTAGAATTATTTTCTTACATTCTATAACATACTCCCACAACTCCTGTTTCAAGAGTAGTGCTACCCCTTCCCTTCCTCTTGTCCTCTCACTAACCCTTGACTGTACTCCCAAGACATTCCCAAAACACTCTTCCCCTTTATCCTTGAGCTTTGTTTTACTCAGAGCTAAAACATCCAGGTTCCTTTCCTCAAACATACTACCTATCTCTCGTTTTTCTCATCTTGGTTATATCCACACACATTTAGACACCCCAATCTGAGCCTTAGAGGATGATGAGCACTACCCGCGTGACTCCTTCTGTTTCCCCTTTTAGAAAGTTAAAATACAAGGAGGGGAGGGTTTCTGGCCCACCGCTCCCGGCCCCTTTAGTCGCCTTCTACGACACGTGAGTAATGCGTGGGAAGTATTCTTTCTCCCCTATCCCCAGGGATATGTATATATATATATATATATATATATATATATATATATATATATATATATATATATATATATATATATATATATATATATATACATATATATATATATATATATATATATATATATATATATATATATATATATATATATATATATATATATATATATATATATATATATATATATATATATATATATATATATGTATATATATATTTATACATATATATATATATAAATATATATATATATATATATATATATATATATATATATATATATATATATATATATATATATATATATATATATATATATATATATATATATATATATATATATATGTATATATATATTTATACATATATATATATATATATATATATATATATATATATATATATATATATATATATATATATATATATATATATATATATATATATATATATATATATCTTTTCTTTCTTTCTTTCAAACTATTCGCCATTTCCCGCATTAGCGAGGTAGCGTTAAGAACAGAGGACTGGGCCTTTGAGGGAATACCCTCACCTGGCCCAATTCTCTGTTCCTTCTTTTGGAAAATTAAAAAAAAACCGAGAGGGGAGGATTTCCAGCCCCCCGCTCCCTCCCCTTTTAGTCGCCTTCTACGACACGCAGGGAATACGTGGGAAGTACTCTTAATCCCCTATCCCCAGGGATCATATATATATATATATATATATATATATATATATATATATGTATAGAGTTTTTTTTTTTTTTTGCTTTGTCGCTGTCTCCCGCGTTTGCGAGGTAGCGCAAGGAAACAGACGAAAGAAATGGCCCAACCCACCCCCATACACATGTATATACATACGTCCACACACACAAATATACATACCTACACAGCTTTCCATGGTTTACCCCAGACGCTTCACATGCCCCGATTCCATCCACTGACAGCACGTCAACCCCGGTATACCACATAGCTCCAATTCACTCTATTCCTCCTACATGTTCAGGCCCCGATCACACAAAATCTTTTTCACTCCATCTTTCCACCTCCAATTTGGTCTCCCTCTCCTCCTCGTTCCCTCCACCTCCGACACATATATCCTCTTGGTCAATCTTTCCTCACTCATTCTCTCCATGTGCCCAAACCATTTCAAAACACCCTCTTCTGCTCTCTCAACCACGCTCTTTTTATTTCCACACATCTCTCTTACCCTTACGTTACTTACTCGATCAAACCACCTCACACCACACATTGTCCTCAAACATCTCATTTCCAGCACATCCATCCTCCTGCGCACGACTCTATCCATAGCCCACGCCTCGCAACCATACAACATTGTTGGAACCACTATTCGTTCAAATATACCCATTTTTGCTTTCCGATATAATGTTCTCGACTTCCACACATTCTTCAAGGCTCCCAGAATTTTCGCCCCCTCCCCCACCCTATGATCCACTTCCGCTTCCATGGTTCCATCCGCTGCCAGATCCACTCCCAGACATCTAAAACACTTCACTTCCTCCAGATATGTATATATATATATATATATATATATATATATATATATATATATATTTTTTTTATACTTTGTCGCTGTCTCCAGCGTTTGCGAGGTAGCGCAAGGAAACAGACGAAAGAAATGGCCCCCCCCCCCCCATACACATGTATATACATGCCTCAACACACGCAAATATACATACCTACACAGCTTTCCATGGTTTACCCCAGACGCTTCACATGCCTTGATTCAATCCACTGACAGCACGTCAACCCCGGTATACCACATCGCTCCAATTCACTCTATTCCTTGCCCTCCTTTCACCCTCCTGCATGTTCAGGCCCCGATCACACAAAATCTTTTTCACTCCATCTTTCCACCTCCAATTTGGTCTCCCTCTTCTCCTCGTTCCCTCCACCTCCGACACATATATCCTCTTGGTCAATCTTTCCTCACTCATTCTCTCCATGTGCCCAAACCACTTCAAAACACCCTCTTCTGCTCTCTCAACCACGCTCTTTTTATTTCCACACATCTCTCTTACCCTTACGTTACTCACTCGATCAAACCACCTCACACTACACATTGTCCTCAAACATCTCATTTCCAGCACATCCATCCTCCTGCGCACAACTCTATCCATAGCCCACGCCTCGCAACCATACAACATTGTTGGAACCACTATTCCTTCAAACATACCCATTTTTGCTTTCCGAGATAATGTTCTCGACTTCCACACATTCTTCAAGGTTCCCAGAATTTTCGCCCCCTCCCCCACCCTATGATCCACTTCCGCTTCCATGGTTCCATCCGCTGCCAGATCCACTCCCAGATATCTAAAACTCTTCACTTCCTCAAGTTTTTTCCATTCAAACTCACCTCCCAATTGACTTGACCCTCAACCCTACTGTACCTAATAACCTTGCTCTTATTCACATTTACTCTTAACTTTCTTCTTCCACACACTTTACCAAACTCAGTCACCAGCTTCTGCAATTTCTCACATGAATCAGCCATATATATATATATATATATATATATATATATATATATATATATATATATATATATATATATATATATATATATATATATATATATATATATGGCTATATATATATATATATATATATATATATATATATATATATATATATATATATATATATATATATATATATATATATATATATATATATATATATATATATATACGTCGTGTGAGACGTCTACATAAGGTGACGATGAATGAAGTGATGTAGAGGGTGAGATGTGTTAATGCTCCAGTTGATTAACCACTTGCAATGTTGGAGGAAAGGCCTAACGTTCGCCGACGAACTGGGTCAGCACGCTCAGCGTTGACAAGGGTTGGATCAGTAAGGCCAGGGAGTGGTCGAGTCAGTTCTGCCAGACCTGCCTAAGACACACACCGCCCTAAACTACACACAGGACGGCCATCATCAGCACCAGTACCTAGCAGGCCTTCCTCGGCACCACCTGCTGGACGCATTGGATCCTACCAAAGCAGTAGAACATCTCTTGGCCCTAGCTCTTACAAATCACATGATGTGTCTCATCTCAACTTGAAAGTAGAGGGCAAATCAATCAGATCTGTGGCATACACACCTCGTCGCATTCAGCCAGTAAGCAGAGGTTCATTGCGGGTAATTGCCAGTCATGGACATCCATTTACTGGAAGGAGAAGACAGGCTTCATGGCAGCAAACCATCAGATCTCAAAAAATCTGGCTCCTCCTCACTGTCAGCTGATTGTGGGGCAACGCTGCCTGTTCTTCAAGTATTGGTGGAGAAGGTGTTTCTCTTCACACAGGACTTGGGCGAGCGCTGGAAGCAGGGAAGTTCTGATGGTTCTCACGAGGATCTCTTGTATCAACTAGTGGAGGCTGAACGACTCCTGGAAAAAATCTGCATTCAGGAGGGCAAGAAAGAGGACCCCAGGAATTCTCGTGATCTTCATGTCAAGTGTGAGGAAAAGGCACGCAAAATGCAGGAGGACTCTGATGTTAGGATACAGAAGAATATTGAATTAATCCGTAAGGTGAGAACCACATTTCATCTTATGAAGTAAATGTTGTGCTTGTGTGAAAAAATCCTGAATTATTTATAATTCTGAAATTTGAAAATCAGTGATGTTTTTTACTTATATGGACCCTTTACTTCACTCTTAAATTATCAGGAAGATAAGAGTATATAAACAATCACTCTTGAAGTAGAACCTTCAGACACAATTGAAAATGTGAAGGAAAATATTGAAATTGGAGAAAAAATGTAGCTTAGACTTTGAAGCTTATTGATACAGTGGTTAAATTGATGAGAACTGCTATTGACGTTTGTGTAAATGAATTATACATTTCCTTTTTTCCATAGCCAGAGGTTGAACCATTATGTGACATTCATTTTTTTTCATTCATCTCAAGCTAGAAGTTTCAGTTTTCTAAATTGTTTCTTACATTTTTCATATGTATATATATGTATGTGTGTGTGTGTGTATATGTGTGTATGTATGTGTATGTGTGTGTATGTGTATATGTATATATATATGTATATTATCCCTGGGGATAGGGGTGAAAGAATACTTCCCACGTATTCCTCGCGTGTCGTAGAAAGCGACTAGAGGGGACGGGAGCGGGGGGCCAGAAATCCTCCCCTCCTTGTATTAACTTTCTAAGATGGGAAACAGAAGAAGGAGTCACGCGGGGAGTGCTCATACTCCTCGAAGGCTCAGAGTGGGGTGCCTAAATGTGTGTGGGTGTAACCAAGATGTGAAAAAAGGAGAGATAGGTAGTATGTTTGAGGAAAGGAACCTGGATGTTTTGGCTCTGAGTGAAACGAAGCTCAAGGGTAAAGGGGAAGAGTGGTTTGGGAATGTCTGGGGAGTAAAGTCAGGGGTTAGTGAGAGGACAAGAGCAAGAGAAGGAGTAGCAATACTCCTGAAACAGGAGTTGTGGGAGTATGTGATAGAGTGTAAAAAAGTAAATTTTCGATAAATATGGGTAAAACTGAAAGTTGATGGAGAGAGGTGGGTGATTATTGGTGCATATGCACCTGGGCATGAGAAGAAAGATCAAGAGAGGCAAGTGTTTTGGGAGCAGCTGAATGAGTGTGTTAGTGGTTTTGATGCACGAGACCGGGTTATAGTGATAGGTGATTTGAATGCAAAGGTGAGTAATGTGGCAGTTGAGGGAATAATTGGTATACATGGGGTGTTCAGTGTTGTAAATGGAAATGGTGAAGAGCTTGTAGATTTATGTGCTGAAAAAGGACTGATGATTGGGAATACCTGGTTTAAAAAGCGAGATATACATAAGTATACTTATGTAAGTAGGAGAGATGGCCAGAGAGCGTTATTGGATTTCGTGTTAATTGACAGGCGTGCGAAAGAGAGACTTTTGGATGTTAATGTGCTGAGAGGTGCAACTGGAGGGATGTCTGATCATTATCTTGTGGAGGCTAAGGTGAAGATTTGTATGGGTTTTCAGAAAAGAAGAGTGAATGTTGGGGTGAAGAGGGTGGTGAGAGTAAGTGAGCTTGAGAAGGAGACCTGTGTGAGGAAGTACCAGGAGAGACTGAGTACAGAATGGAAAAAGGTGAGAACAATGGAAGCAAGGGGAGTGGGGAAGGAATGGGATGTATTTAGGGAATCAGTGATGGAGTGCGCAAAAGATGCTTGTGGCATGAGAAGAGTGGGAGGTGGGTTGATTAGAAAGGGTAGTGAGTGGTGGGATGAAGAAGTAAGAGTATTAGTGAAAGAGAAGAGAGAGGCATTTGGACGATTTTTGCATGGAAAAAATGCAATTGAGTGGGAGATGTATAAAAGAAAGAGACAGGAGGTCAAGAGAAAGGTGCAAGAGGTGAAAAAAAGGGCATATGAGAGTTGGGGTGAGAGAGTATCATTAAATTTTAGGGAGAATAAAAAGATGTTCTGGAAGGAGGTAAATAAAGTGCGTAAGACAAGGGAGCAAATGGGAACTTCAGTGAAGGGTGCAAATGGGAAGGTGATAACAAGTAGTGGTGATGTGAGAAGGAGATGGAGTGAGTATTTTGAAGGTTTGTTGAATGTGTTTGATGATAGAGTGGCAGATATAGGGTGTTTTGGTCGAGGTGGTGTGCAAAGTGAGAGGGTTAGGGAAAATGATTTGGTAAACAGAGAAGAGGTAGTGAAAGCTTTGCGGAAGATGAAAGCCGGCAAGGCAGCAGGTTTGGATGGTATTGCGGTGGAATTTATTAAAAAAGGGTGTGACTGTATTGTTGACTGGTTGGTAAGGTTATTTAATGTATGTATGACTCATGGTGAGGTGCCTGAGGATTGGCGGAATGCGTGCATAGTGCCATTGTACAAAGGCAAAGGGGATAAGAGTGAGTGCTCAAATTACAGAGGTATAAGTTTGTTGAGTATTCCTGGTAAATTATATGGGAGGGTATTGATTGAGAGGGTGAAGGCATGTACAGAGCATCAGATTGGGGAAGAGCAGTGTGGTTTCAGAAGTGGTAGAGGATGTGTGGATCAGGTGTTTGCTTTCAAGAATGTATGTGAGAAATACTTAGAAAAGCAAATGGATTTGTATGTAGCATTTATGGATCTGGAGAAGGCATATGATAGAGTTGATAGAGATGCTCTGTGGAAGGTATTAAGAATATATGGTGTGGGAGGAAAGTTGTTAGATGCAGTGAAAAGTTTTTATCGAGGATGTAAGGCATGTGTACGTGTAGGAAGAGAGGAAAGTGATTGGTTCTCAGTAAATATAGGTTTGCGGCAGGGGTGTGTGATGTCTCCATGGTTGTTTAATTTGTTTATGGATGGGGTTGTTAGGGAGGTAAATGCAAGAGTTTTGGAAAGAGGGGCAAGTATGAAGTCTGTTGGGGATGAGAGAGCTTGGGAAGTGAGTCAGTTGTTGTTCGCTGATGATACAGCGCTGGTGGCTGATTCGTGTGAGAAACTGCAGAAGCTGGTGACTGAGTTTGGTAAAGTGTGTGGAAGAAGAAAGTTAAGAGTAAATGTGAATAAGAGCAAGGTTATTAGGTACAGTAGGGTTGAGGGTCAAGTCAATTGGGAGGTGAGTTTGAATGGAGAAAAACTGGAGGAAGTGAAGTGTTTTAGATATCTGGGAGTGGATCTGGCAGCGGATGGAACCATGGAAGCGGAAGTGGATCATAGGGTGGGGGAGGGGGCGAAAATTCTGGGGGCCTTGAAGAATGTGTGGAAGTCGAGAACATTATCTCGGAAAGCGAAAATGGGTATGTTTGAAGGAATAGTGGTTCCAACAATGTTGTATGGTTGCGAGGCGTGGGCTATGGATAGAGTTGTGCGCAGGAGGATGGATGTGCTGGAAATGAGATGTTTGAGGACAATGTGTGGTGTGAGGTGGTTTGATCGAGTGAGTAACGTAAGGGTAAGAGAGATGTGTGGAAATAAAAAGAGCGTGATTGAGAGAGCAGAAGAGGGTGTTTTGAAGTGGTTTGGGCACATGGAGAGAATGAGTGAGGAAAGATTGACCAAGAGGATATATGTGTCGGAGGTGGAGGGAACGAGGAGAAGAGGGAGACCAAATTGGAGGTGGAAAGATGGAGTGAAAAAGATTTTGTGATCGGGGCCTGAACATGCAGGAGGGTGAAAGGAGGGCAAGGAATAGAGTGAATTGGAGCGATGTGATATACCGGGGTTGACGTGCTGTCAGTGGATTCAATCAAGGCATGTGAAGCGTCTGGGGTAAACCATGGAAAGCTGTGTAGGTATGTATATTTGCGTGTGTGGACGTATGTATATACATGTGTATGGGGGGGGGGTTGGGCCATTTCTTTCGTCTGTTTCCTTGCGCTACCTCGCAAACGCGGGAGACAGCGACAAAGTATAAAAAGAAATAAAAAAATATATTTATATATACATATATATATTTATATATATAGTTTTCTTGATGAAGGAGCACAGGAGGAGGCCAAGTTATGATATTCCCTAAATTGCTCAGTCCTCTGTTCTTAACGCTACCTTGCTGACGCAGGAAATGGCGAATAGTATGAAATATATATATATATATATATATATATATATATATATATATATATATATATATATATATATATATATATATATATATATATAAATGGGAACTTCAGTGAAGGGCGCAAATGGGGAGGTGATAGCAAGTAGTGGTGATGTGAGAAGGAGATGGAGTGAGTATTTTGAAGGTTTGTTGAATGTGTTTGATGATAGAGTGGCAGATATAGGGTGTTTTGGTCGAGGTGGTGTGCAAAGTGCGAGGGTTAGGGAAAATGATTTGGTAAACAGAGAAGAGGTAGTAAAAGCTTTGCGGAAGATGAAAGCCGGCAAGGCAGCAGGTTTGGATGATATTGCAGTGGAATTCATTAAAAAAGGGGGTGACTGTATTGTTGACTGGTTGGTAAGGTTATTTAATGTATGTATGACTCATGGTGAGGTGCCTGAGGATTGGCCGAATGCGTGCATAGTGCCATTGTACAAAGGCAAAGGGGATAAGAGTGAGTGCTCAAATTACAGAGGTATAAGTTTGTTGAGTATTCCTGGCAAATTATATGGGAGGGTATTGATTGAGAGGGTGAAGGCATGTACAGAGCATCAGATTGGGGAAGAGCAGTGTGGTTTCAGAAGTGGTAGAGGATGTGTAGATCAGGTGTTTGCTCTGAAGAATGTATGTGAGAAATACTTAGAAAAGCAAATGGATTTGTATGTAGCATTTATGGATCTGGAGAAGGCATATGATAGAGTTGATAGAGATGCTCTGTCGAAGGTATTAAGAATATATGGTGTGGGAGGCACGTTGTTAGAAGCAGTGAAAAGTTTTTATCGAGGATGTAAGGCATGTGTACATGTAGGAAGAGAGGAAAGTGATTGGTTCTCAGTGAATGTAGGTTTGCGGCAGGGGTGTGTGATGTCTCCATGGTTGTTTAATTTGTTTATGGATGGGGTTGTTAGGGAGGTGAATGCAAGAGTTTTGGAAAGAGGGGCAAGTATGAAGTCTGTTGGGGATGAGAGAGCTTGGGAAGTGAGTCAGTTGTTGTTCGCTGATGATACAGCGCTGGTGGCTGATTCATGTGAGAAGCTACAGAAGCTGGTGACTGAGTTTGGTAAAGTGTGTGAAAGAAGAAAGTTAAGAGTAAATGTGAATAAGAGCAAGGTTATTAGGCACAGTAGGGTTGAGGGTCAAGTCAACTGGGAGGTGAGTTTGAATGTAGAAAAACTGGAGGAAGTGAAGTGTTTTAGATATCTGGGAGTGGATCTGGCGGCGGATGGAACCATGGAAGCGGAAGTGGATCATAGGGTGGGGGAGGGGGCGAAAATTCTGGGGGCCTTGAAGAATGTGTGGAAGTCGAGAACATTATCTCGGAGAGCAAAAATGGGTATGTTTGAAGGAATAGTGGTTCCAACAATGTTGTATGGTTGCGAGGCGTGGACTATGGATAGAGTTGTGCGCAGGAGGATGGATGTGCTGGAAATGAGATGTTTGAGGACAATGTGTGGTGTGAGGTGTTTTGATCGAGTAAGTAACGTAAGGGTAAGAGAGATGTGTGGAAATAAAAAGAGCGTGGTTGAGAGAGCAGAGGAGGGTGTTTTGAAATGGTTTGGTCACATGGAGAGAATGAGTGAGGAAAGATTGACCAAGAGGATATATGTGTCGGAGGTGGAGGGAACGAGGAGAAGAGGGAGACCAAATTGGAGGTGGAAAGATGGAGTGAAAAAGATTTTGTGTGATCGGGGCCTGAACATGCAGGAGGGTGAAAGGAGGGCAAGGAATAGAGTGAGTTGGAGCGATGTGGTATACCGGGGTTGACGTGCTGTCAGTGGATTGAATCAGGGCATGTGAAGCGTCTGGGGTAAACCATGGAAAGCTGTGTAGGTATGTATATTTACGTGTGTGGACGTATGTATATACATGTGTATGGGGGTGGGTTGGGCCATTTCTTTCGTCTGTTTCCTTGCGCTACCTCGCAAACGCGGGAGACAGCGACAAAGCAAAAAAAAGAAAAAAAAAAAAAAAATATATATATATATATATATATATATATATATATATATATATATATATATATATATATATATATATTTCTTTCAAACTATTCGCCATTTCCCGCATTAGCGAGGTAGCGTTAAGAACAGAGGACTGGGCCTTTGAGGGAATACCCTCACCTGGCCCAATTCTCTGTTCCTTCTTTTGGAAAATAAAAAAAAAAAAAAACTCCCCTTTTAGTCGCCTTCTACGACACGCAGGGAATACGTGGGAAGTATTCTTAATCCCCTATCCCCAGGGATAATATATATATATATATATATATATATATATATATATATATATATATATATATATATATATATATATATATATATAAGTCCACGGGGAAAATGAAACACGATAAGTTCCCAATGCACTTTCGTGTAATAATCACATCATCAGAGGAGACACAAGAGAGAAATATATCAGTCAGTTGATATACATCGAAGAGACGAAGCTAGGAAGCCATTTGGTAAACATGTGATTGTCCAAAATATACAAAGAGCGTTAATAAACTTATAATTTTATAAATCTTATCAACAAAAAAATTTTCTAATTTTTATAGACCATCACTAATATTAAGATTATAATTCTTTTTTTGTGTACATAATAATAGAAGATTCAATGATATTTCTCTTGGTAATAGAGTTAGAGTTAATAACTGAGATGGCGTTACTCCAGTCAATACAATGATCATAGTTTTTGACATGATTAAACAAGGCATTTGATTCTTGTCCCGTTCTTATACTATATTCATGTTGCTTAAGTCTAACAGAAAGATCCTTAACAGTCTGACTGACACAAAATTTAACACAGTATCCACAAGGCACTTTATAGATACAACCAAGAGAATTTTCTGGTGAATTCCAGATTAAGATATTCTCTATAGTATTATTGTTGCTAAAGGCAACATTTACATTAAAGGATTTGAGGAACATGAGAAGCAAAATGAAATTAATATGAGAAGAGAAAACTAAAAGATTCTTGGTGTCAATGGAAGGTTTGGGCTCAACTCTATAAAATGATTTCTTAGCTAACTCAAGGATTTATCAATGAAAGATCTAGGGTACTTTAACTTATATCCAATAGAATATATCTTCTCAAACTCATCATCAATAAACTCTGGACTGCAAATACGTAATGCCCTAAGGAACATAGGTTGAAATGATGATAATTTAACTCTGTCATTTTGAGTTGAGTGATAATGGATATATATGCACACATTGGTGGGTTTTCTGTATATGCTAAATTTAAACTTGTTTCCTTGTCTATGGATCATGCAATACCATTATTTTCATATTCTACAGTAAATTTGATGGAATGTACTAAATTGTTAAGTAAGAGGAGAAATATTTGTAAATTTTCATTTGTTGGCCAAACACAAAGAACATCATCTACATAGCTAAACCATATTGCATTAGAAGGTAAGATATCCTTTAGCAATTTTGTTTCAAAAAATTCCATATAAAGATTACTTATATAGGTGAAAGAGGGTTACCCATTGCCATAACAGATTCTTAAGCATAATAATCTCCATTAAATTGAAATGCACAGTCTTTTATACACAATTTTATCAGTTCAATGAAATTAGACTTTGAAACAGGTAAATGAATATCATCCAAGACGTCAAATAAATATTCTAAAAGGTCATCAACTGGAACTTTAGTGAAAAGTGAGGAAACATCAAAGTTAACTAGTCTAAAATCAAAATCGATATTGATATCGATGTTCGCTGATGATTCACCGCTGGTGGCTGATTCACGTGAGAAACTGCAGAAGCTGGTGACTGAGTTTGGTAAAGTGTGTAAAAGGAGAAAGTTGAGAGTAAATGTGAATAACAGCAAGGTTATTAGGTACAGTAGGGTTGAGGGTCAAGTCAATTGGGAGGTAAGTTTAAATGGAAAAAAACTGGAGGAAGTGAAGTGTTTTAGATATCTGGCAGTGGATTTGGCAGCAGATGAAACCATGGAAGCGGAAGTGAATCATAGGGTGGGGGAGGGGGAGAAAATTCTAGGAGCGTTGGAGAATGTGTGGAATTCGAGAACATTATCTCGGAAAGCAAAAATGGGTATGTTTGAAGGAATAGTTGTTCCAACAATGTTGTATGGTTGCGAGGCGTGGGCTATGGATAGAGTTGTGCACAGGAGGATGGATGTGCTGGAAATGAGATGTTTGAGGACAATGTGTGGTGTGAGGTAGTTTGATCGAGTAAGTAACGTAAGGGTAAGAGAGATGTGTGGAAATAAAAAGAGCGTGGTTGAGAGAGCAGAAGAGGTTGTTTTGAAGTGGTTTGGGCACATGGAGAGGATGAGTGAGGAAAGATTGACCAAGAGGATATATATGTCGGAGGTGGAGGGAGCAAGGAGAAGAGGGAGACCAAATTGGAGGTGGAAAGATGGAGTGAAAAAGATTTTGTGGGATCGGGGCCTGAACATGCAGGAGGGTGAAAGGAGGGCAAGGAATAGAGTGAATTGGAGCGATGTGGTATACCGGGGTTGACGTGCTGTCAGTGGATTGAATCAAGGCATGTGAAGCGTCTGGGGTAAAGCATGGAAAGCTGTGTAGGTATGTATATTTGCGTGTGTGGACGTATGTATATACATGTGTCTGGGGGGGGGGGGTTGGGCCATTTCTTTCGTCTGTTTCCTTGCGCTACCTCGCAAACGCGGGAGACAGCGACAAAGTATAAAAAAAAAAAATATATATATATATATATATATATATATATATATATATATATATATATATATATATATATATATATATATATATATATACAAATGGATTTGTATGTAGCATTTATGGATCTGGACAAGGCATATGATACAGTTGATAGAGATGCTCTGTGGAAGGTATTAAGAATATATGGTGTGGGAGGCAAGTTGTTAGAAGCAGTGAAAAGTTTTTATCAAGGATGTAAGGCATGTGTACGTGTAGGAAGAGAGGAAAGTAATTGGGTCTCAGTGAATGTAGGTTTGCGGCAGGGGTGTGTGATGTCTCCATGGTTGTTTAATTTGTTTATGGATGGGGTTGTTAGGGAGGTGAATGCAAGAGTTTTGGAAAGAGGGGCAAGTATGAAGGATGTTGGGGATGAGAGAGCTTGGGAAGTGAGTCAGTTGTTGTTCGCTGATGATACAGCGCTGGTGGCTGATTCATATGAGAAACTGCAGAAGCTGGTGACTGAGTTTTGTAGTGTGTGAAAGAAGAAAGTTAAGAGTAAATGTGAATAAGAGCAAGGTAATTAGGTTCAGTAGGGTTGAGGGTCAAGTCAATTGGGAGGTAAGTTTGAATTGAGAAAAACTAGAAGAAGTAAAGTGTTTTAGATATCTGGGAGTGGATCTGGCAGCGGATGGAACCATGGAAGCGGAAGTGGATCATAGGGTGGGGGAGGGGGCGAAAATCCTGGGAGCCTTGAAGAATGTGTGGAAGTCGAGAACATTATCTCGGAAAGCAAAAATGGGTATGTTTGAAGGAATAGTGGTTCCAACAATGTTGTATGGTTGCGAGAACATTATCTCGGAAAGCAAAAATGGGTATGTTTGAAGGAATAGTGGTTCCAACAATGTTGTATGGTTGCGAGGCGTGGGCTATGGATAGAGTTGTGCGCAGGAGGATGGATGTGCTGGAAATGAGATGTTTGAGGACAATGTGTGGTGTGAGGTGGTTTGATCGAGTAAGTAACGTAAGGGTAAGAGAGATGTGTGGAAATAAAAAGAGCGTGGTTGAGAGAGCAGAAGAGGGTGTTTTGAAGTGGTTTGGGCACATGGAGAGGATGAGTGAGGAAAGATTGACCAAGAGGATATATATGTCGGAGGTGGAGGGAGCAAGGAGAAGAGGGAGACCAAATTGGAGGTGGAAAGATGGAGTGAAAAAGATTTTGTGGGATCGGGGCCTGAACATGCAGGAGGGTGAAAGGAGGGCAAGGAATAGAGTGAATTGGAGCGATGTGGTATACCGGGGTTGACGTGCTGTCAGTGGATTGAATCAAGGCATGTGAAGCGTCTGGGGTAAACCATGGAAAGCTGTATAGGTATGTATATTTGCGTGAGTGGACGTATGTATATACATGTGTATGGGGGGGGGTTGGGCCATTTCTTTCGTCTGTTTCCTTGCGCTACCTCGCAAACGCGGGAGACAGCGACAAAGTATAAAAAAAAAAAAATATATATATATATATATATATATATATATATATATATATATATATATATATATATATACAAATGGATTTGTATGTAGCATTTATGGATCTGGACAAGGCATATGATACAGTTGATAGAGATGCTCTGTGGAAGGTATTAAGAATATATGGTGTGGGAGGCAAGTTGTTAGAAGCAGTGAAAAGTTTTTATCAAGGATGTAAGGCATGTGTACGTGTAGGAAGAGAGGAAAGTAATTGGGTCTCAGTGAATGTAGGTTTGCGGCAGGGGTGTGTGATGTCTCCATGGTTGTTTAATTTGTTTATGGATGGGGTTGTTAGGGAGGTGAATGCAAGAGTTTTGGAAAGAGGGGCAAGTATGAAGGATGTTGGGGATGAGAGAGCTTGGGAAGTGAGTCAGTTGTTGTTCGCTGATGATACAGCGCTGGTGGCTGATTCATATGAGAAACTGCAGAAGCTGGTGACTGAGTTTTGTAGTGTGTGAAAGAAGAAAGTTAAGAGTAAATGTGAATAAGAGCAAGGTAATTAGGTTCAGTAGGGTTGAGGGTCAAGTCAATTGGGAGGTAAGTTTGAATTGAGAAAAACTAGAAGAAGTAAAGTGTTTTAGATATCTGGGAGTGGATCTGGCAGCGGATGGAACCATGGAAGCGGAAGTGGATCATAGGGTGGGGGAGGGGGCGAAAATCCTGGGAGCCTTGAAGAATGTGTGGAAGTCGAGAACATTATCTCGGAAAGCAAAAATGGGTATGTTTGAAGGAATAGTGGTTCCAACAATGTTGTATGGTTGCGAGAACATTATCTCGGAAAGCAAAAATGGGTATGTTTGAAGGAATAGTGGTTCCAACAATGTTGTATGGTTGCGAGGCGTGGGCTATGGATAGAGTTGTGCGCAGGAGGATGGATGTGCTGGAAATGAGATGTTTGAGGACAATGTGTGGTGTGAGGTGGTTTGATCGAGTAAGTAACGTAAGGGTAAGAGAGATGTGTGGAAATAAAAAGAGCGTGGTTGAGAGAGCAGAAGAGGGTGTTTTGAAGTGGTTTGGGCACATGGAGAGGATGAGTGAGGAAAGATTGACCAAGAGGATATATATGTCGGAGGTGGAGGGAGCAAGGAGAAGAGGGAGACCAAATTGGAGGTGGAAAGATGGAGTGAAAAAGATTTTGTGGGATCGGGGCCTGAACATGCAGGAGGGTGAAAGGAGGGCAAGGAATAGAGTGAATTGGAGCGATGTGGTATACCGGGGTTGACGTGCTGTCAGTGGATTGAATCAAGGCATGTGAAGCGTCTGGGGTAAACCATGGAAAGCTGTATAGGTATGTATATTTGCGTGAGTGGACGTATGTATATACATGTGTATGGGGGGGGGTTGGGCCATTTCTTTCGTCTGTTTCCTTGCGCTACCTCGCAAACGCGGGAGACAGCGACAAAGTATAAAAAAAAAAAAAAAATATATATATATATATATATATATATATATATATATATATATATATATATATACAAATGGATTTGTATCTAGCATTTATGGATCTGGACAAGGCATATGATACAGTTGATAGAGATGCTCTGTGGAAGGTATTAAGAATATATGGTGTGGGAGGCAAGTTGTTAGAAGCAGTGAAAAGTTTTTATCAAGGATGTAAGGCAGGTGTACGTGTAGGAAGAGAGGAAAGTGATTGGGTCTCAGTGAATGTAGGTTTGCGGCAGGGGTGTGTGATGTCTCCATGGTTGTTTAATTTGTTTATGGATGGGGTTGTTAGGGAGGTGAATGCAAGAGTTTTGGAAAGAGGGGAAAGTATGAAGGATGTTGGGGATGAGAGAGCTTGGGAAGTGAGTCAGTTGTTGTTCGCTGATGATACAGCGCTGGTGGCTGATTCATGTGAGAAACTGCAGAAGCTGGTGACTGAGTTTGGTAGTGTGTGAAAGAGGAAAGTTAAGAGTAAATGTGAATAAGAGCAAGGTAATTAGGTTCAGTAGGGTTGAGGGTCAAGTCAATTGGGAGGTAAGTTTGAATTAAGAAAAACTAGAGGAAGTAAAGTGTTTTAGATATCTGGGAATGGATCTGGCAGCGGATGGAACCATGGAAGCGGAAGTGGATCATAGGGTGGTGGAGGGGGCGAAAATCCTGGGAGCCTTAAAGAATGTGTGGAAGTCGAGAACATTATCTCGGAAAGCAAAAATGGGTATGTTTGAAGGAATAGTGGTTCCAACAATGTTATATGGTTGCGAGGCGTGGGCTATGGATAGAGTTGTGCGCAGGAGGATGGATGTGCTGGAAATGAGATGTTTGAGGACAATATGTGGTGTGAGGTGGTTTGATCGAGTAAGTAACGTAAGGGTAAGAGAGATGTGTGGAAATAAAAAGAGCGTGGTTGAGAGAGCAGAAGAGGGTGTTTTGAAGTGGTTTGGGCACATGGAGAGGATGAGTGAGGAAAGATTGACCAAGAGGATATATATGTCGGAGGTGGAGGGAGCAAGGAGAAGAGGGAGACCAAATTGGAGGTGGAAAGATGGAGTGAAAAAGATTTTGTGTGATCGGGGCCTGAACATGCAGGAGGGTGAAAGGAGGGCAAGGAATAGAGTGAATTGGAGCGATGTGGTATACCGGGGTTGACGTGCTGTCAGTGGATTGAATCAAGGCATGTGAAGCGTCTGGGGTAAAGCATGGAAAGCTGTGTAGGTATGTATATTTGCGTGTGTGGACGTATGTATATACATGTTTATGGGGGGGGGTTGGGCCATTTCTTTCGTCTGTTTCCTTGCGCTACCTCGCAAACGCGGGAGACAGCGACAAAGTATAAAAAAAAAATATATATATATATATATATATATATATATATATATATATATATATATATATATATATATATATATATATATATACAAATGGATTTGTATGTAGCATTTATGGATCTGGACAAGGCATATGATACAGTTGATAGAGATGCTCTGTGGAAGGTATTAAGAATATATGGTGTGGGAGGCAAGTTGTTAGAAGCAGTGAAAAGTTTTTATCAAGGATGTAAGGTATGTGTACGTGTAGGAAGAGAGGAAAGTGATTGGGTCTCAGTGAATGTAGGTTTGCGGCAGGGTGTGTGATGTCTCCATGGTTGTTTAATTGTTTATGGATGGGGTTGTTAGGGAGGTGAATGCAAGAGTTTTGGAAAGAGGGGCAAGTATGAAGGATGTTGATGATGAGAGAGCTTGGAAGTGAGTCAGTTGTTGTTCGCTGATGATACAGCGCTGGTGGCTGATTCATGTGAGAAACTGCAGAAGCTGGTGACTGAGTTTGGTAGTGTGTAAAGAAGAAAGTTAAGAGTAAATGTGAATAAGAGCAAGGTAATTAGGTTCAGTAGGGTTGAGGGTCAAGTCAATTGGAGGTAAGTTTGAATTGAGAATAACTAGAGGAAGTAAAGTGTTTTAGATATCTGGGAGTGGATCTGCAGCGGATGGAACCATGGAAGCGGAAGTGGATCATAGGGTGGGGGAGGGGGCGAAAATCCTGGGAGCCTTGAAGAATGTGTGGAAGTCGAGAACATTATCTCGGAAAGCAAAAATGGGTATGTTTGAAGGAATGGAAAGCTGTATAGGTATGTATATTTGCGTGAGTGGACGTATGTATATACATGTGTATGGGGGGGGGTTGGGCCATTTCTTTCGTCTGTTTCCTTGCGCTACCTCGCAAACGCGGGAGACAGCGACAAAGTATAAAAAAAAAAAAAAATATATATATATATATATATATATATATATAATATATATATTATATATATAATATATACAAATGGATTTGTATGTAGCATTTATGGATCTGGACAAGGCATATGATACAGTTGATAGAGATGCTCTGTGGAAGGTATTAAGAATATATGGTGTGGGAGGCAAGTTGTTAGAAGCAGTGAAAAGTTTTTATCAAGGATGTAAGGCATGTGTACGTGTAGGAAGAGAGGAAAGTAATTGGGTCTCAGTGAATGTAGGTTTGCGGCAGGGGTGTGTGATGTCTCCATGGTTGTTTAATTTGTTTATGGATGGGTTGTTAGGGAGGTGAATGCAAGAGTTTTGGAAAGAGGGCAAGTATGAAGGATGTTGGGGATGAGAGAGCTTGGGAAGTGAGTCAGTTGTTGTTCGCTGATGATACAGCGCTGGTGGCTGATTCATATGAGAAACTGCAGAAGCTGGTGACTGAGTTTTGTAGTGTGTGAAAGAAGAAAGTTAAGAGTAAATGTGAATAAGAGCAAGGTAATTAGGTTCAGTAGGGTTGAGGGTCAAGTCAATTGGGAGGTAAGTTTGAATTGAGAAAAACTAGAAGAAGTAAAGTGTTTTAGATATCTGGGAGTGGATCTGGCAGCGGATGGAACCATGGAAGCGGAAGTGGATCATAGGGTGGGGGGAGGGGGCGAAAATCCTGGGAGCCTTGAAGAATGTGTGGAAGTCGAGAACATTATCTCGGAAAGCAAAAATGGGTATGTTTGAAGGAATAGTGGTTCCAACAATGTTGTATGGTTGCGAGAACATTATCTCGGAAAGCAAAAATGGGTATGTTTGAAGGAATAGTGGTTCCAACAATGTTGTATGGTTGCGAGGCGTGGGCTATGGATAGAGTTGTGCGCAGGAGGATGGATGTGCTGGAAATGAGATGTTTGAGGACAATGTGTGGTGTGAGGTGGTTTGATCGAGTAAGTAACGTAAGGGTAAGAGAGATGTGTGGAAATAAAAAGAGCGTGGTTGAGAGAGCAGAAGAGGGTGTTTTGAAGTGGTTTGGGCACATGGAGAGGATGAGTGAGGAAAGATTGACCAAGAGGATATATATGTCGGAGGTGGAGGGAGCAAGGAGAAGAGGGAGACCAAATTGGAGGTGGAAAGATGGAGTGAAAAAGATTTTGTGGGATCGGGGCCTGAACATGCAGGAGGGTGAAAGGAGGGCAAGGAATAGAGTGAATTGGAGCGATGTGGTATACCGGGGTTGACGTGCTGTCAGTGGATTGAATCAAGGCATGTGAAGCGTCTGGGGTAAACCATGGAAAGCTGTATAGGTATGTATATTTGCGTGAGTGGACGTATGTATATACATGTGTATGGGGGGGGGTTGGGCCATTTCTTTCGTCTGTTTCCTTGCGCTACCTCGCAAACGCGGGAGACAGCGACAAAGTATAAAAAAAAAAAAATATATATATATATATATATATATATATATATATATATATATATATATATATATACAAATGGATTTGTATCTAGCATTTATGGATCTGGACAAGGCATATGATACAGTTGATAGAGATGCTCTGTGGAAGGTATTAAGAATATATGGTGTGGGAGGCAAGTTGTTAGAAGCAGTGAAAAGTTTTTATCAAGGATGTAAGGCAGGTGTACGTGTAGGAAGAGAGGAAAGTGATTGGGTCTCAGTGAATGTAGGTTTGCGGCAGGGGTGTGTGATGTCTCCATGGTTGTTTAATTTGTTTATGGATGGGGTTGTTAGGGAGGTGAATGCAAGAGTTTTGGAAAGAGGGGAAAGTATGAAGGATGTTGGGGATGAGAGAGCTTGGGAAGTGAGTCAGTTGTTGTTCGCTGATGATACAGCGCTGGTGGCTGATTCATGTGAGAAACTGCAGAAGCTGGTGACTGAGTTTGGTAGTGTGTGAAAGAGGAAAGTTAAGAGTAAATGTGAATAAGAGCAAGGTAATTAGGTTCAGTAGGGTTGAGGGTCAAGTCAATTGGGAGGTAAGTTTGAATTAAGAAAAACTAGAGGAAGTAAAGTGTTTTAGATATCTGGGAATGGATCTGGCAGCGGATGGAACCATGGAAGCGGAAGTGGATCATAGGGTGGTGGAGGGGGCGAAAATCCTGGGAGCCTTAAAGAATGTGTGGAAGTCGAGAACATTATCTCGGAAAGCAAAAATGGGTATGTTTGAAGGAATAGTGGTTCCAACAATGTTATATGGTTGCGAGGCGTGGGCTATGGATAGAGTTGTGCGCAGGAGGATGGATGTGCTGGAAATGAGATGTTTGAGGACAATATGTGGTGTGAGGTGGTTTGATCGAGTAAGTAACGTAAGGGTAAGAGAGATGTGTGGAAATAAAAAGAGCGTGGTTGAGAGAGCAGAAGAGGGTGTTTTGAAGTGGTTTGGGCACATGGAGAGGATGAGTGAGGAAAGATTGACCAAGAGGATATATATGTCGGAGGTGGAGGGAGCAAGGAGAAGAGGGAGACCAAATTGGAGGTGGAAAGATGGAGTGAAAAAGATTTTGTGTGATCGGGGCCTGAACATGCAGGAGGGTGAAAGGAGGGCAAGGAATAGAGTGAATTGGAGCGATGTGGTATACCGGGGTTGACGTGCTGTCAGTGGATTGAATCAAGGCATGTGAAGCGTCTGGGGTAAAGCATGGAAAGCTGTGTAGGTATGTATATTTGCGTGTGTGGACGTATGTATATACATGTTTATGGGGGGGGTTGGGCCATTTCTTTCGTCTGTTTCCTTGCGCTACCTCGCAAACGCGGGAGACAGCGACAAAGTATAAAAAAAAATATATATATATATATATATATATATATATATATATATATATATATATATATATATATATATATATATATATATATACAAATGGATTTGTATGTAGCATTTATGGATCTGGACAAGGCATATGATACAGTTGATAGAGATGCTCTGTGGAAGGTATTAAGAATATATGGTGTGGGAGGCAAGTTGTTAGAAGCAGTGAAAAGTTTTTATCAAGGATGTAAGGTATGTGTACGTGTAGGAAGAGAGGAAAGTGATTGGGTCTCAGTGAATGTAGGTTTGCGGCAGGGGTGTGTGATGTCTCCATGGTTGTTTAATTTGTTTATGGATGGGGTTGTTAGGGAGGTGAATGCAAGAGTTTTGGAAAGAGGGGCAAGTATGAAGGATGTTGATGATGAGAGAGCTTGGGAAGTGAGTCAGTTGTTGTTCGCTGATGATACAGCGCTGGTGGCTGATTCATGTGAGAAACTGCAGAAGCTGGTGACTGAGTTTGGTAGTGTGTGAAAGAAGAAAGTTAAGAGTAAATGTGAATAAGAGCAAGGTAATTAGGTTCAGTAGGGTTGAGGGTCAAGTCAATTGGGAGGTAAGTTTGAATTGAGAATAACTAGAGGAAGTAAAGTGTTTTAGATATCTGGGAGTGGATCTGGCAGCGGATGGAACCATGGAAGCGGAAGTGGATCATAGGGTGGGGGAGGGGGCGAAAATCCTGGGAGCCTTGAAGAATGTGTGGAAGTCGAGAACATTATCTCGGAAAGCAAAAATGGGTATGTTTGAAGGAATAGTGGTTCCAACAATGTTGTATGGTTGCGAGAACATTATCTCGGAAAGCAAAAATGGGTATGTTTGAAGGAATAGTGGTTCCAACAATGTTGTATGGTTGCGAGGCGTGGGCTATGGATAGAGTTGTGCGAGGAGGATGGATGTGCTGGAAATGAGATGTTTGAGGACAATGTGTGGTGTGAGGTGGTTTGATCGAGTAAGTAACGTAAGGGTAAGAGAGATGTGTGGAAATAAGAAGAGCGTGGTTGAGAGAGCAGAGGAGGGTGTTTTGAAATGGTTTGGGCACATGGAGAGAATGAGTGAGGAAAGATTGACCAAGAGGATATATGTGTCGGAGGTGGAGGGAACGAGGAGAAGTGGGAGACCAAATTGGAGGTGGAAAGATGGAGTGGAAAAGATTTTGTGTGATCGGGGCCTGAACATGTAGGAGGGTGAAAGGAGGGCAAGGAATAGAGTGAATTGGATCGATGTGGTATACCAGGTTTGACGTGCTGTCAGTGGATTGAATCAGGGCATGTGAAGCGTCTGGGGTAAAGCATGGAAAGCTGTGTAGGTATGTATATTTGCGTGTGTGGACGTGTATGTATATACATGTGTCTGGGGGTGGGTTGGGCCATTTCTTTCGTCTGTTTCCTTGCGCTACCTCGCAAACGCGGGAGGGAAAAAAAATATATATATATACATATATATATTTTTCTTTCATACCGTTCGCCATCTCCCGCATTAGCGAGGTTGCGTTAAGAACAGAGGTCTGGACCTTTGAGGGAATATCCTCACCTGTCCCCCTTCTCTGTCCCTTCTTTTGGAAAATTAAACAAAAAAAAAAAAAAATCGAGAGGGGAGGATTTCCAGCCCCCCGCTCCCTTCCCTATTAGTCTCCTTCTACGACACGTAGGGAATACGTGGGAAGTATTCTTTCTCCCCTATCCCCAGGGATAACATTTATATATATATATATATATATATATATATATATATATATATATATATATATATATATATATATATATATATATATATATATATATATATATATATATATATATATATATATATATATATATATATATATATATATATATATATATATATATATATATATATATATATATATTCCTATGAGTCCACGGGGAAAATGCAACACGAAAAGTTCCCAATTGCACTTTCGTGTAATAATCACATCATCAGGGGAGACACAAGAGAGAAATATAACAGTCAGTTGACATACATCGAATAGACGAAGCTAGGACGCCATTTGGTAAACGTGTGATAGTCCAAAATATGCAACGAGCGTTCATAAACTTATTATTTTACAAATCTTATCAACAATAAAGTTATCTAATTTGTATAGACCATTACTAATATTAAGATTATACTTCTTTGTGTATAAAATAATAGAAGATTCGATGATTTTTCTCTTGGTAATAGAGTTAGATTTAATATCTGAGATGGCGTTACTCCAGTCAATACAATGATCATAGTTTTTAACATGTTTAAACAAGGCATTTGATTCTTGTCCCGTTCTTATACTATATTTATGTTGCTTAAGTCTAACAGAAATATCCTTACCAGTCTGACCAAAATAAAATTCATCACAGTTTCCACAAGGAACTTTATAGATGCAACCAAGAGAATTTTCTGGTGAATTCCTGATTAAGGTATTCTTTATAGTATTATTTTTGCTAAAGGTAACATTTACATTAAAGGATTTAAGCAACATGGGAAGCAAAGTGAAATTATTATTAAAAGGGAGACTAAAAGATTTTTGGTGTTAATGGGAGGTTTGGGCTCAACTCTATAAATGATTTCTTTGCTAACTTAAGGGATTTATCAATGAAAGATCTAGGGTACTTTAACTTAGATCCAATAGCATATATCTTCTCAAACTCATCATCAATAAACTCTGGACTGCAAATACGTAATGCCTTAAGGAACATAGATTGAAATGGTGGGTTTCTGCATATGTTAAACTTAAACTTGTTTCCTTGTCTATGGATCATGCAATCTAAAACAGGTAACATACCATTATTTTCATTTTCTACAGTAAATTTGATGGAATGTACTAAATTGTTATGTAAGGGGAAAAATATTTGTAAATTTTCATTTGTTGGCCAAACACAAAGAACATCATCTACATACCTAAACCATATTGCATTAGAAGGTAAGATATCCTCTATTAATTTTGTTTCGAAAAATTCCATATAAAGATTACTTAGTACAGGTGAAAGAGGGTTACCCTTTGCCATACCTAATTTTTGAGCCTAATAATCTCCATTAAATTGAAATACACAGTCTTTTATACACAATTTTATCAGTTCAATGAAATTAGACTTTGAAACAGGTAAATGAATATCATCCAAGACATCAAATAAATATTCTAAAAGGTCATCAACTGGAACTTTAGTGAAAAGTGAGGAAACATCAAAGCTAACTAGTTTGAAATCAAAATTAACATTGATATTGTTTAGCTTGTTGACTAAATCTACATTGTTCATGATATTAGAGTTTGATACCTTAATCACTAAACGGCTTAATAAAAAGAACTAACCATTTTGACAATTTATATGTGATGGAGCCTACTGAACTCACTATAGGTCTTGCTGGAAAATTCTGTTTATGTGTTTTGATAAGTCCATACATATATGGCAATGAAGGGGACAAAGATGACAAACTTTTGATGAGAGAAATGTTACCTTTCAACAAAAACTTCATTTCTTTACTGATGTGAGAATTTACTGCTTCTACGGGATCTTTACTAAGTTTAGAATATGTTGTGTTATCATTTAGAATATCATTCATTTCAAATAGATAAATACTTTTGTCTAAAATCACAGCAGTGGGAACATCAGTGAAGGGGGAAAATGGGGAGTTGATCACAAGTAGTGGTGATGTGAGAAGGAGATGCACTGAGTATTTTGAAGGTTTGTTGAATGTGTTTGATGATAAAGTGGCTAATATAAGGTGCTTTCGTGGAGATATTGTGCAAAGTGAGAGGGTTAGAGAGAATGATTTGGTAAATAGAGAAGAGGTAGTAAAAGCTTTGCGGTCGATGAAATCCGGCAAAACGGCGGGGTTGCACGGTATTGCATTGAAATTTACTAAAATAGGGGTGACTGTGCTGTTGACTGGTTGGTAAGGTTGTTTGATGTATGTATGACTCATGGTGAGGTGCCTGAGGATTGGCGGAATACTTGCATGGTACTATTGTACAAAGGCAAAGGGGATAAAGGTAAGTGTTCATATTAATGAGGCATGTTTGTTAAGTATTCCTGGAAAAATATATGAGAGGGTGTTGATTGAGAGAGTGAAAGCATGTACAGAGCATCAGATTGGGGAAGAGCAGTGTGGTTTCAGAAGTGGTAGAGGATGTGTGGATCAGGTGTTCGCTTTGAAGAATGTATGTGAGAAATACCTAGAAAAGCAAATGTATTTGTACATAACATTTATGAAACTGGGGAAGGCATATGATAGATTTGATACTCTATGGTGTGTCAGGCAAGTTACTAGAAGCAGTGAAAAGTTTTTATCGAGGATGTAAGGCATGTGTACGATAAGGAAGAGAGGAAAGTTATTTGTTCTCAGCGAATGTCGATTTGCAGCAGGTGTACGTGATGTCTCTATGGTTGTTTAGTTTGCTTATGGATGTGGTTGCTAGGGAGGTGAATGCAAGAGTTTTGGAGAGAGGGGCAAGTATGCAGTCTTTTGTGGATGAGAGAGCTTGGGAAGTGAGTCAGTTGTTCTTTGCTGATCATAGAGCGCTGGTGCCTGATTCGCGTTAGAAACTCCAGAAGCTGGTGTCTGAGTTTGGTAAAGTGTGTGGAAGAAGAAAGCTGAGAGGAAATGTGAATAAGAGCAAGGTTGTTAGGTATAGTAGGGTTCAGGGACAAGTTAATTGGAAGGTAAGTTTGAATGAAGAAAAACTGGAGAAAGTGAAGTGTTTTAGATATCTAGGAGTGGGTTTGGCAGCGGATGGAACCATGGAAGCGGAAGTGAATCACTAGGTGGGAGAAGTGGAGATAGTTCTGGGAGAGTTGAAAAATGTGTGGAATTCGAGAACATTATCTCGGAAAGCAAAAATTGGTATATTTGAAGGAATAGCGGCTCTAACAATGTTATCAAGTTGCGAGGCATGGGCTATCGATAGAGATGTGCGGAGCAGGGTGTATGTGATGGAGATGAGATATTTGAGGACAATATGTGGTGTAAGGTGGTTTTATCGAGTAAGTAAAGAAACGGTAAGAGAGATGTGTGGTAATAAAAAAGTGGGGTTTTGAGAGCAGAAGAGGGTAATTTGAAATGGTTTGGTCACGAGGAGGGAATGAGCGATGAAAGATTGACAAAGAGGATATATGTGTCAGAGGCAGGAGGAAACGAGGAGAATAAGGTGGCCAAATGGGAAGAGGAAAGATGGAGTGAAAAATATTTTGAGAGATAGGTTACCAAACATCAGGAGGGTGAGGGGCGTGCAAGGAATAGGGTGAATTAGAACGATGTGCTATTGCGGGTTATACCACAATGGAGTGAATGAGGGCATGTTAATGGATTGAACCAGTGTATGTTAAGCGTCTGTGTTAAACCATGAAAAGTTTGTTGAGGCCTGGATGAGGAAAGGGAGCAGTAGTTTCGGTACATTATACATAACAGCTAAAGATTGAGTGTGAACGAATGTGACCTTTTTGTCGTTTCCTAGCGCTACCTCGCACACATTTCATGTGTGGCGGGGTGGCGACGGGAATGATTATAGGCTGCAAGAATGAATTATGTACATGTGTATATATGTATATGTGTGTGTATGTGGATGGGTTGGGCCATTCGTTTGTCTGTTTCCAAACTCTACCTCGCTAACGCGAGAGAAAGCGACAAAGTATGATAGAAAAATGAATATATATATATATATATATATATATATATATATATATATATATATATATATATATATATATATATATATATATATATTTGTTTTTTCTTTTTTTTGCTTTGACGCTGTCTCCCGCGTTTGCGAGGTAGCGCAAGGAAACAGACGAAAGAAATGGCCCACCCCCATACACATGTATATACATACGTCCACACACGCAAAATATACATACCTACACAGCTTTCCATGTTTTACCCCAGGCGCTTCACATGCCCTGATTCAATCCACTGACAGCACGTCAACCCCGGTATACCACATCGCTCCAATTCACTCTATTCCTTGCCCTCCTTTCACCCTCCTGAATGTTCAGGCCCCGATCACACAAAATCTTTTTCACTCCATCTTTCCACCTCCAATTTGGTCTCCCTCTTCTCCTCGTTCCCTCCACCTCCGACACATATATCCTCTTGGTCAATCTTTCCTCACTCATTCTCTCCATGTGCCCAAACCATTTCAAAACACCCTCTTCTGCTCTCTCAACCACGTTCTTTTTATTTCCACACATCTCTCTTACCCTTACGTTACTTACTCGATCAAACCACCTCACACCACACATTGTCCTCAAACATCTCATTTCCAGCACATCCATCCTCCTGCGCACCACTCTATCCATAGCCCACGCCTCGCAACCATACAACATTGTTTGAACCACTATTCCTTCAAACATACCCATTTTTGCTTTCCGAGATAATGTTCTCGACTTCCACACATACAGAGCGCACATTCGAGTAATGATCACATCATCAGGGGAGACACAAGAGAGACATATAATACACTGTCTCTTATTTTTCTTCCTTATGTCTCATCGGATGATGTGATTATTACTCGAAAGTGCACTTGGGAAGTTATCGTGCATTATTTTCCCCGTGGACTCATAGGAATGTCTTCATCACGTGCAGAACTGTGTGTGATACGTTCCAATATGTATATATATATATATATATATATATATATATATATATATATATATATATATATATATCCTCCCCTCCTTGTATTTTAACTTTCTGAAATGGGAAACAGAAGGAGTCACGCGGGGAGTGCTCATCCTCCTCGAAGAATCAGATTCGGGTGTCTAAATGTGTGTGGATGTAACCAAGATATGAAAAAGGAGAGATAGGTAGTATGTTTGAGAAAAGGAGCCTGGATATTTTGGCTCTGAGTGAAACGAAGCTCAAGGGTAAAGGGGAAGAGTGGTTTGGGAATGTCTTGGGAGTAAAGTCAGGGGTTAGTGAGAGGACAAGGTCGAGGGAAGGAATAGCACTACTCCTGAAACAGGAGTTGTGGGAGTATGTGATAGAATGTAAGTAAGTAAATTGTATATTAATATGGGTAAAACTGAAAGTTTATTGGAGAGAGATGTGTGAATATATGTGTGCATATCCACCTGAGCATGAGAAGAAAGATCATGAGAGGCAAGTGTTTTGGGAGCAGCTGAATGAGTGTGTTAGTGGTTTTGATGCACAAGACCGGGTTATAGTGATGGGTGATTTTAATGCAAAAGTGAGTAATGTGGCAGTTGAGGGAATAATTGGTATACATGGGGTGTTCAGTGTTGTAAATGGAAATGGTGAAGAGCTTGTAGATTTATGTGATGAAAAGTACTGGTGATTGGGAATACCTGGTTTAAAAAGCAAGATATACATAAGTAGGAGAGATGGCCAGAGAGGGTTATTGGATTACGTGTTAATTGACATGCGCGCGAAAGAGAGACATTTGGATGTTAATGTGCTGAGAGGTGCAACTATAGGGATTTCTGATCATTATCTTGTGGAGGCGAAGGTGAAGATTTGTATGGGTTTTCAGAAAAGAAGAGAGAATGTTGGGGTGAAGAGAGTGGTGAGAGTAAGTGAGCTTGGGAAGGAGACTTGTGTGAGGAAGTACCAGGAGAGACTGAGCACAAAATGGAAAAAGGTGAGAACAAAGAAGATAAGGGGAGTGGGGGAGGAATGGAATGTATTTAGGGAAGCAGTGATGGCTTGCGCAAGAGATGCTTGTGGCATGAGAAGCGTGGGAGGTGGGTTGACTAGAAAGGGTAGTGAGTGGTGGAATGAAGAGGTAAGATTATTAGTGAAAGAGAAATGGCCCAACCCCCCCCCCATACACATGTATATACATACGTCCACACACGCAAATATACATACCTACACAGCTTTCCATAGCTTACCCCAGACGCTTCACATGCCTTGATTCAATCCACTGACAGCACGTCAACCCCGGTATACCACATCGCTCCAATTCACTCTATTCCTTGCCCTCCTTTCACCCTCCTGCATGTTCAGGCCCCGATCACACAAAATCTTTTTCACTCCATCTTTCCACCTCCAATTTGGTCTCCCTCTTCTCCTTGTTCCCTCCACCTCCGACACATATATCCTCTTGGTCAATCTTTCCTCACTCATCCTCTCCATGTGCCCAAACCACTTCAAAACACCCTCTTCTGCTCTCTCAACCACGCTCTTTTTATTTCCACACATCTCTCTTACCCTTACGTTACTCACTCGATCAAACCACCTCACACCACACATTGTCCTCAAACATCTCATTTCCAGCACATCGATCCTCCTGCGCACAACTCTATCCATAGCCCACGCCTCGCAACCATACAACATTGTTGGAACCACTATTCCTTCAAACATACCCATTTTTGCTTTCCGAGATAATGTTCTCGACTTCCACACATTCTTCAAGGCCCCCAGAATTTTCGCCCCCTCCCCCACCCTATGATCCACTTCCGCTTCCATGGTTCCATCCGCTGCCAGATCCACTCCCAGATATCTAAAACACTTCACTTCCTCCAGTTTTTCTCCATTCAAACTCACCTCCCAATTGACTTGACCCTCAACCCTACTGTACCTAATAACCTTGCTCTTATTCACATTTACTCTTAACTTTCTTCTTCCACACACTTTACCAAACTCAGTCACCAGCTTCTGCAGTTTCTCACATGAATCAGCCACCAGCGCTGTATCATCAGCGAACAACAACTGACTCACTTCCCAAGCTCTCTCATCCCCAACAGACTTCATACTTGCCCCTCTTTCCAAAACTCTTGCATTTACCTTCCTAACAACCCCATCCATAAACAAATTAAACAACCATGGAGACATCACACACCCCTGCCGCAAACCTACATTCACTGAGAACCAATCACTTTCCTCTCTTCCTACACGTACACATGCCTTACATCCTGGATAAAAACTTTTCACTGCTTCTAACAACTTTCCTCCCACACCATATATTCTTAATACCTTCCACAGAGCATCTCCATGAACTCTATCATATGCCTTCTCCAGATCCATAAATGCTACATACAAATCCATTTGCTTTTCTAAGTATTTCTCACATACATTCTTCAAAGCAAACACCTGATCCACACATCCTCTACCACTTCTGAAACCACACTGCTCTTCCCCAATCTGATGCTCTGTACATGCCTTCACCCTCTCAATCAATACCCTCCCATATAATTTACCAGGAATACTCAACAAACTTATACCTCTGTAATTTGAGCACTCACTCTTATCCCCTTTGCCTTTGTACAATGGCACTATGCACGCATTCCGCCAATCCTCAGGCACCTCACCATGACTCATACATACATTAAATAACCTTACCAACCAGTCAACAATACAGTCACCCCCTTTTTTAATAAATTCCACTGCAATACCATCCAAATCTGCTGCCTTGCCGGCTTTCATCTTCCGCAAAGCTTTCACTACCTCTTCTCTGTTTACCAAATCATTTTCCCTAACCCTCTCACTTTGCACACCACCTCGACCAAAACACCCTATATCTGCCACTCTATCATCAAACACATTCAACAAACCTTCAAAATACTCACTCCATCTCCTTCTCACATCACCACTACTTGTTATCACCTCCCCATTTGCGCCCTTCACTGAAGTTCCCATTTGCTCCCTTGTTTTACGCACTTTATTTACCTCCTTCCAGAACATCTTTTTATTCTCCCTAAAATTTAATGATACTCTCTCACCCCATATTATATGTATATGTATATATATATATATGTGTATATATATATGTATATACATATATATATGTATATATATATATTATATACATATATGTATATATATATATATATTCATATATATATATATATATATATATATATATATATATATATATATATATATATATATATATATTTGTACATGTGTATGTATATGTCTGTGTCTGTGTATATATATGTATATTTGCGTGTGTGGACGTGTATGTATATACATGTGTATGTGGGTGGGTTGGGCCATTCTTTCGTCTGTTTCCTTGCGCTACCTCGCTAACGTGGGAGACAGCAACAAAGCAAAATATATATATATATATATATATATATATATATATATATATATATATATATATATATATATATATATATATATTCCTCATGTGTCGTAGAAGGCGACTAATGGGGACGGGAGCGGGAGGCTAGAAACCCTCCCCTCCTTGTATTTCAACTTTCTAAAATGGGAAACAGAAGAAGGAGTCACGCGGGGAGTGCTCATCCTCCTCGATGGCTCAGATTGGGGTGTCTAAATGTGTGGATGTAACCAAGATGAAAAAAAAGGAGAGATAGGTAGTATGTATGATGAAAGGAGCTTGGATGTTTTGGCTCTGAGTGAAACGAAGCTCAAGGGTAAAGGGAAAAAGGGATTTGGGAATGTCTTGGGAGTTAAGTATGGGGTTAGTGAGAGGACAAGAGCAAGAGGAGTAGCACTACTCCTGAAACAGGAGTGGTCGGAGTATGTGATAGATTGTAAGAAAGTAAAGTCTAGACTGATATGGGTAAAACTGAAAGTTGATGGAGAAAGATGGGTGATTATTGGTGCATATGCACCTGGGCATGAGAAGAAAGATCATGAGAGGCAAGTGTTTTGGGAGCAGCTGAATGAGTGTGTTAGTGGTTTTGATGCATGAGACCGGATTATAGTGATGGGTGATTTGAATGCAAAGGTGAGTAATGTGGCAGTTGATGGAATAATTGGCATACTTGGGGTGTTCAGTGTTGTAAATAGAAATCGTGAAAAGCTTTTGGATTTATGTGCTGAAAAAAGACTGGTGATTGGGAATATCTGTTTTAAAAACAGATATATACATAAGTCTACGTATGTAAGTAGAAGAGATGGCCAGAGAGCGCTATTGGATTACGTGTTAATTGATAGACGCTCGAAAGGGAGATATTTGGATGTTAATGTGCTGAGAGGTGCAACTGGAGGGATGTCTGATCATTATCTTGCGGAGGCGAAGGTGAAGATTTGTAGAGGTTTTCAGAAAAGAAGAGAGAAAGTTGGGATGAAAAGAGTAGTGATAGTAACTGAGCTTGGGAAGGAGACTTGTGTGAGGAAGTACCAGGAGAGAATGAGTACATAATGGAAAAAGGTGATAAAAATGTTGGAAAGTTGAGAAAGGAAGGAATGGGATGTATTTGGGGAAGCAGTGATGGCTTGCGCTAAAGATGCTTGTAGCATGAGAAGCATGGGAGGTGTGCAGATTAGAAAGGATAGTGAGTGGTGGGATGAGGAAGATTATTAGTGAAAGAGAAGAGAGAGGCATTTGGACGATTTTTGTAGGAAAATTGTACAAATGACTGGGAGATGTATAAAATAAAGAGGCAGTAGGTAAGAGAAAGGTGCAAGAGGTGAAAAAGAGGGTAAATGAGAGTTGGGGTGAGAGAGTATCATTAAATTTTAGGGAGAATAAAAAGATGTTTTGGAAGGTATTAAATAAAGTGCGTAAGACAAAGGATCAAATGGGAACTTCAGTGAAGGGAGATAATAGGGAGGTGATAACAAGGAGTGGTGATGTGAAAAGGAGATGGCGTGAGTATTTTCAAGGTTTCTTGAATGTGTTTGATGATAGAGTGGCAGATATAGGGTGTTTTAGTCTAGATGGTGTGCAAAGTGAGAGGATTCGGGAAATGATTTGGTAAACATAGAGGAGGCAGTAAAAGATTTTCATTTCCATACATCTCTCTTACCCTTACATAACTTACTCCATCAAACCACCTCACATCACATATTGTCCCCAAACATCTCATTTCCAGCACATCCTACCTCCTGCGCACAAATCTATCCATCGCCCACGCCTCGCAACCATACAACATTGTTGGAACCATTATTCCTTTAAACATACCCATTTTTGCTTTCCAAGATAATGTTCTCGACTTCCACACATTCTTCAAGGCTCCCAGAATTTTCGCCAACTATCCCACCCTGTGATTCAATTCCGCTTCCATGGTTCCATCCGTTGCCAGATCCACTCCCAGATATCTAAAACACTTTACCTCCTCCAGTTATTCTCCATTCAAACGTACCTCCCCAATTGACTTGACCCTCAACGTTACTGTACCTAATAACCTTGCTCTTATTTACATTTACTCTTAACTTTCTTCTTTCACACACTTTACCAAACTCAGTCACCAGCTTCTGCAGTTTCTCACATGAATCAGCCACCAGCGCTGTATCATCAGCGAAAAACAACAACTGACTCACTTCCCAAGCTCTCTCATCCACAACAGCCTGCATACTTGCCCCTATTTCTTAACATCTTGCATCACCTCCCTAACAACCCCATCTATAAACAAATTAAACATCCATGGAGACATCACACACACCTGCCGCAAACCTACATTCACTGAGAACCAATCACTTTCCTCTCTTCCTACACGTACACATGCCTTACATCCTCGATAAAAACTGTGTCACTGCTTCTAACAATTTGCCTCAAACACCATATATTCTTAATACCTTCCACAGAGCATCTCTATCAACTCTATCATATGCCTTCTCCAGATCCATAAGTACTACATGCAATTTGCTTTTCTAAGCATTTCTCACATACATTCTTCAAAGCAAACACCTGATCCACACATCCTAAACCACTTCTGAAACCACACTGCTCTTCCCCAATCTGATGCTCTGTACATGCCTTCACCCTCTCAATCAATACCCTCCCATAGGATTTACCAGGAATACTCAACAAACTTATACCTCTGTAATTTGATCATTCACTCTTATCCCCTTTGCCTTTGTACAATGGCACTATGCAAGCATTCCGCCAATCCTCAGGCACCTCACCAAGATAGGGATAGGGGAGAAAGAATACTTCCCACGCATTCCTCACGTGTAGCAGAAGGCGACTAAAGGGGACGGGAGCGGGGGGCCAGAAACCCTCCCCTTCCTTCTATTTTAACTTTCTAAAAGGGGAAACAGAAGAAGTCACGCGGGGAATGCTCATCCTCCTCCAAGCCTCAGATTGGGGTGTCTAAATGTGTGTGGAGATAACCAAGATGAGAAAAAAGGAGAGATAGGTAGTATGTTTGTGGAAAGGAACCTGGATTTTTTGGCTCTGAGTGAAACAAAGCTCAAGGGTAAAGGGGAAGAGTGGTTTGGGAGTAAAGTCAGGGGTTAGTGAGAAGACAAGAGCAAGGGAAGGAGTAGCACTACTCCTGAAACAGGAGTTGTGGGAGTATGTGATAGAGTGTAAGAAAGTAAATCGTAGATTGATATGGGTAAAACTGAAAGTTGATCGAGAAAATAGATTATCATTGGTGCATATGCACCTGGGCATGAGAAGAAAGATCTTGAGAGGCAAGTGTTTTGGGAACACCTGAATGAGTGTGTTAGTGCTTTTCATGCTCAAGACCGGGTTATAGTGATGGGTGATTTGAATGCAAAGGTGAGTAATGTGGCAGTTGAGGGAATAATTGGTATACATGGGGTGTTCAGTGTTGTAAATGGAAATGGTGAAGAGCTTGTAGATTTATGTGCAGAAAAAGGACTGATGATTTGGAATACCTGGTTTAAAAAGCGAGATATACATAAGTATGCGTATGTAAGAAGGAGAGATGGCCAGAGAGAGCTATTGGATTACGTGTTAATTGATAGGCGCGCGAGAGAGACTTTTGGATGTTAATGTGTTAAGAGCTGCAACTGGAGGGATGTCTGATCATTATCTTATGGAGGCGAAGGTGAAGATTTATAAGGGTTTTCAGAAAGGAAGAGAGAATGTTGGGGTGAAGAGAGTGGTGAGAGTAAGTGAGCTTGGGAAGGAGACTTGTGTGAGGAAGTACCAGGAGAGACTGAGTACAGAATGGAAAAAGGTGAGAACAAAGGAGGTAAAGGGAGTGGTGGCGGAATGGGATGTATTTCGGGAAGCACTGATGGCTTGCGCAAAAGATGATCGTGGCATGAGAAGCGCGGGAGGTGGGTTGATTAGAAAGGGTAGTGAGTGGTGGGATGAAGAAGTAATGTTATTAGTGAAAGAGAAGAGAGAGGCATTTGGACGATTTTTGCAGAGAAAAAATGCAAATGAGTGTGAGATGTATAAAAGAAAGAGGCAGGTGGTCAAGAGAAAGGTGCAAGAGGTGAAAAAGAAGGTAAATGAGAGATGGGGTGAGGGAGTATCATTAAATCTTATGGAAAATAAGAAGATGTTTTGGAAGGAGGTAAATAAAGTGCGTAAGAAAAGGGAGCAAATGGGAACCTCAGTGAAGGGGGCTAATAGGGAAGTGATAACAAGTAGTGGTGATGTGAGGAGATGGAGTGAGTATTTTGAAGGTTTGTTGAATGTGTTTGACGATAGAGTGGAAGATACAGGGTGTTTTGGTCGAGGTGGTGTGCAAAGTGAGAGGGTTAGGGAAAATTATTTGTTACACAGAGAAGAGGTAGTAAAAGCTTTACGAAAGATGAAAGCCGGCAAGGCAGCAGGTTTGGATGGTATTGCAGTGAAATTTATTAAAAGGGGGGTGACTGTATTGTTGACTGGTTGGTAAGGTTCTTTAATGTATCTATGATTCATGGTGAGGTGTCTATACATCTCAACGTATACATATATATCCACACATAGATATATACATATATATACATGTACAAAATTCACACTGTCTGCATCTATTTATTCCCATCGCTATCTCGCCACACATGAAACAACAACCCCCTCCCCCCTCATGTGTGCGAGGTAGCGCTAAGAAAAGACAACAAAGGCCCCATTCGTTCAAACTCAGTCTCTAGCTGTTATGTAATAATGCACCGAAACCACAGCTCCATTTCCACATCGAGGCCTCACAGAACGTTCCATGGTTTACCTCAGACGCTTCACATACATTGGTTCAACTCATTATGAGCATGTCGATTCCGGTATAGAACCTCGTTCCAGTTCACTATATTTCTTGCACGCCTTTCACCCTCCTGCGTGTTTAGGCCCCGATCACTCAAAATTTTTTTTCACTCCATCCTTCCACCACCAATTTCGTCTCCCACTTCTCCTCGTTCCCTCCACCTCTGACACATACATCCTCTTGGTCTGTCTTTCCTCACTCATTCTCTCTATGTGACCAAACCATTTCAAAGCACCCTCTTCTGCGATCTCAACTACACTCTTTTTATTACCACACATCTTTCTTACCCTATTATTACTTAATCAATCAAACCATCTCACACCACATATTGTCATCAAACATATAATTTCCAGCACATCCACCCTCCTGCGCACAACTCTATCCATAGCCCACTCCTCGCAACCATATAACATTGGTGGAACCACTACTCCTTCAAACATACCCATTTTTGCTTTCCGAGGTAATGTTCTCGACTTCCATACATTCTTCAGCGCTCCCAGAACTTTCGCCCCCTCCCCCACCCTATGATTCACATCCGCTTCCATGGTTCCATCCGCTGCCTAATCCACTCCCAGATATCTAAAACACTTCACTTCCTCCAGTTTTTCTCCATTCAAACCTACCTCCCAATTGACTTGTCCTTCAACCCTACCGTACCTAATAACCTTGCTCTTATTCACATTTACTCTCAGCTTTCTTCCTTCACACATTTTACCAAACTCAGTCACCAGCTTCTGCAGATTCTCACACGAATCGGCCACCAGCACTATATAATCAGCGTACAACAACTGACTAACTTCCCAAGCTCTCTCATCCACAACAGACTGCATACTTGTCCTCTTTCCAAAACTCTTGCATCTACCTCCCTAACAACCCCATCCATAAACAAATTAAACAACCATGGAGATATCACACACCCCTACCACAAACCTACATTCATTGAGAACCAATCACTTTCCTCTCGATCTACTCGTACACATGCCTTACGTCCTCGATAAAAACTTTTCACCTTTTTTTTTTTAACAATTTTCCCCCCAAAAACCATATATTCTTAATTTCCTTCCAGGGGGCATCTCTAACCCCCTCCTTTATATGCCTTTTCCAAAATCCATAAAGTACTACAAAACCAAATTTTCTTTTCAAAAATTTCTCACATACATTCTTCAAAGCAAACACCTGATCCCCACATCCTAAACCACTTCTGAAACCACCCCCCCCCGCTCGTTTTCCCCCTCTGATGCTTTTACAAAACCTTCACCCTCTCAATCAAAACCCCCCCAAAGGGTTTCCCCGGAATTTTCCCAAAAAACTTTTACCTCTGTAATTTGATCATTCACTCTTTTCCCTTTGCCTTTGTACAATGGCACTAGCCAAAAATTCCCCAAAACCCCAGGCAAACCCCACCAAGATAGGGATAGGGGGGAAAGAATAACTTCCCAGTTTTCCCCCCGGTACGAAGGCGACTAAAGGGGACCCGGGGGGGGAGGTTTGGGGGCCCCCCGAAAACCCCCCCCCCCCCCCCCCTTCCCCCCCCCCCTTCCCCTTAAAAAATTTTTTTTTTAAATTTCTAAAAGGGGAAAAAAAGAAAAGTCCGCGGGGGAAAGCTCTTTCCCCCCCAAGCCCCAGATTGGGGGGGTCAAATTTTTGTGTGGAGTAACCAAATGAAAAAAAGGGGAGATAGGTTTGTATGTTTTTTGGGAAAAGGGAAACCGGATTTTTTGGCTCTTTAGTGAAAAAAGCTCAAGGGGAAAGGGAAGGGGTTTTTTGGGTTTTGGGGGTAAAGTAAGGGGGTTTTTTTAAAAAAGAAAAGAGCAAGGGAAGGAGTAGCATACTTTCCCGAAAAAGGGTTGTGGGATATGTGAAGAGGTAAAGAAAGTAAATCGTAGATTTATATGGGGAAAACTGAAAGTTGATGGGGAAAATAGATTATTTTGGTGCATATTTCACCTGGGATGAGAAGAAAGAACTTTAGAGGGAAGGGTTTTGGGAAACACCTAAAAAGAGGGTGTTATGTTTTCATGCCAAGAAACCGGGGTTTTAGTTTATGGGGGATTTGAAACAAAGGTGAGTAATGGGCAGTTTAGGAATAATTTGGGGATAAAATGGGGGGTTCAGGGTTTTAAATGGAAATTGAAGACTTGTAGATTTATGTCAGAAAAGGACTTTATGATTTGGAATACTGGTTTAAAAAGCGAGATATCATAAGTAGCGTATTAAAAAGGAGAGTGGCCCGAGAGGCTATTGGATTATTTATTGATAGGCGCGAGAGAGACTTTTGGATGTTAAATTTTTAAAGCTGCAACTGGGGGGGATGTCGGAAACATTATCTTTGGGGCAAGGGGAAGATTTTTTAAAGGGTTTTTTTAGAAAAGGGAAAGAGAATGTTGGGGTGAAAAGGGGTGGGGAGAGTAAGTGAGCTTGGGGAAGGGACTTGTGTGAGAAGAACCCGGAGAGACTGAGAAAAATGGAAAAGGGGAGAAAAAAAGGAGGGAAAGGGGGTGGGGGCGGAAAGGGTGTATTTCGGGGAACAGATGGCTTGCGCAAAAAATGAAACGTGGCATGAGAAAGGGGCGGTTGGGGGGGGGGGGTTTGGGGGGGTTATTTTAAAGGGGGGGTGAGTGGGGGGATGAAGAAGTAAAGTTATTAGTGAAAGAGAAGAGAGAGGCATTTGACGATTTTTTCAAGGGGAAAAAAAGCAAATGGTGTGAGATGTATAAAGAAAAAGGGAGGTTGGGAAAAGGAAAAGGGCAAAAGGTGAAAAAGAAGGAAATGAGAAAATTTGGGGGAGGGAGTATCATTAAATTTTTTTGGAAAAAAAAAAGTGTTTTGGGAAAGGGGGAAAAAAGGGAAAACTTCCCCTTTAAGGGGGCTAATAGGGAAGTGATAAAAAGTGGGGGTGATGTGAGAGATGGAGTGAGTATTTTAAAGGGTTTGTTGAATGGTTTGACGATAGAGTGGAAGATACAGGGTGTTTTGGTCGAGGTGGTGTGCAAAGTGAGAGGGTTAGGAAATATATTGTTACACAGAGAAGAGGTAGTAAAAGCTTTACGAAAGATGAAAGCCGCAAGGCAGCAGGTTTGATGGTATTGCAGTGAAATTTATTAAAAGGGGGTGACTGTATTGTTGACTGGTTGGTAAGGTTCTTTAATGTACTATGATTCATGGTGAGGTGTCTATACATCTCAACGTATACATATATATCCACACATAGATATATACATATATATACATGTACAAAATTCACACTGTCTGCATCTATTTATTCCCATCGCTATCTCGCCACACATGAAACAACAACCCCCTCCCCCCTCATGTGTGCGAGGTAGCGCTAAGAAAAGACACAAAGGCCCCATTCGTTCAAACTCAGTCTCTAGCTGTTATGTAATAATGCACCGAAACCACAGCTCCATTTCCACATCGAGGCCCCACAGAACGTTCCATGGTTTACCTCAGACGCTTCACATACATTGGTTCAACTCATTATGAGCATGTCGATTCCGGTATAGAACCTCGTTCCAATTCACTATATTCCTTGCACGCCTTTCACCCTCCTGCATGTTTGGCCCCGATCACTCAAAATTTATTTTCACTCCATCCTTCCACCACCAATTTCGTCTTCCACTTCTCGTTCCCTCCACCTCTGACACATACATCCTCTTGGTCTGTCTTTCCTCACTCATTCTCTCCATGTGACCAAACCATTTCAAAGCACCCTCTTCTGCGATCTCAACTACACTCTTTTTATTACCACACATCTTTCTTACCCTATTATTACTTACTCAATCAAACCATCTCACACCACATATTGTCATCAAACATCTAATTTCCAGCACATCCACCCTCCTGCGCACAACTCTATCCATAGCCCACTCCTCGCAACCATATAACATTGGTGGAACCACTACTCCTTCAAACATACCCATTTTTGCTTTCCGAGGTAATGTTCTCGACTTCCATACATTCTTCAGCGCTCCCAGAACTTTCGCCCGCTCCCCCACCCTATGATTCACATCCGCTTCCATGGTTCCATCCGCTGCCTAATCCACTCCCAGATATCTAAAACACTTCACTTCCTCCAGTTTTTCTCCATTCAAACCTACCTCCCAATTGACTTGTCCTTCAACCCTACCGTACCTAATAACCTTGCTCTTATTCACATTTACTCTCAGCTTTCTTCCTTCACACATTTTACCAAACTCAGTCACCAGCTTCTGCAGTTTCTCACACGAATCGGCCACCAGCACTATATAATCAGCGTACAACAACTGACTAACTTCCCAAGCTCTCTCATCCACAACAGACTGCATACTTGATCCTCTTTCCAAAACTCTTGCATCGACCTCCCTAACAACCCCACCCATAAACAAATTAAACAACCATGGAGATATCACACACCCCTACCACAAACCTACATTCATTGAGAACCAATCACTTTCCTCTCTATCTACTCGTACACATGCCTTACGTCCTCGATAAAAGCTTTTCACTGCTTCTAACAACTTGCCTCCCACACCATATATTCTTAATACCTTTCCAAAGAGCATCTCTATCACCTCTATCATATGCCTTCTCCAGATCCATAAATGCCACATACAAAACCATTTGCTTTTCTAAGTATTTCTCACATACATTCTTCAAACAAACACCTGATCCACACATCCTCTACCACTTCTGAAACCACACTGCTTTTCTCAATATGATGCTCTGTACATGCCTTCACCCTCTCAGTTAATACCCTCCACATAATTTACCAGGAACACTCAACAAACTTATACCTCTGTAATTTGAGCACTCACCTTTGTCCTCTTTCCCTTTGCACAATGGCACTATGAAAGCATTCCGCCAATCCTCAGGCACCTCACTATGAGACATACATAAATTGAATAACCTTACCAACCAATGAACAATACAGTCACCCCCTTTTTTAATAAATTCTTCTGCAATGTCATCCAAACGCGCTGCCTTGCCGGCTTTCATCTTCCGCAAATATTTTAATACCTCTTCTTTGTTTACCAAATAATTTTCCCTAACCCTCTCACTTTGCACACCACCTCGACCAAAACACCCTGTATCTACCACACTATCATCAAACAATTTCAACAAACCTTCAAAATACTTACTCCATCTCCATCTCACATCACGATTACTTATTATCACCTCCCCATTAGCCACCTTCACTGAAGTTCCCATTTGCTCTATTGTCTTATGCACTTTATTTACCTCCTTCCAAAACATCTTTTATTCTCCGTAAAATTTAATGATACTCCCTCACCCCAACTCTCATTGACCTCCTGCCTCTTTCTATTATACATCTCCCACTCATTTGCATTATTTCCCTGCAAAAATCGTCCAAATGCCTCTCGCTTCTCTTTCACTGATAATCTTCCTTCTTTATCCCACCACCCACTACCCTTTTTAATCTGCCCACCTCCCACGCTTCTCATGCCGCAAGCATCTTTTGCGCAACCCATCAATGATTTCCTAAATACATCCCATTCCTCCTCCACTCCCCTTACCTCCTTAGATCTCACCTTTTTCCATTCTGTACTCAGTGTCTCCTGGTACTTCCTCACACAAGTCTCCTTCCCAAGCTCACTTACTCTCACCATTCTTTTCACCCTAACATTCTCTCTTCTCTTCTGAAAACCTCTAACAAATTAAGCAACCATGGAGACATCACGCACCCCTGTAGCAAACCAGCATTCACTGAGAACCAATCACATTCCTCTCTTCTTACTTGTACACGTGCCTTACATCCTCGATAAAATCTTTTCACTGATTCTAACAACTTGCCTCCAACACCATATATTCTTAATACCTTCAACAGAGCATCTCTACCACCTCCGTCATATGCCTTTTCCAGATCCATAAATGCTACATACAAATCCATTTGCTTTTCTAAGTATTTCTCACATACATTCTTCAAAGCAAACACCTGATCCACACATCCTCTACCACTTCTGAAACCACACTGCTCTTCCCCAATCTGATGCTCTGACATGCGTTCACCCTATCAGTCAATACCCTCCCATATAATTTCCCAGGAATACTCAACAAACTTATACCTCTGTAATTTGAGCACTCGCCTTTATCCCCTTTGCATTTGTACAATGGCACTATGCAAGCATTCCGCCAATCCTCAGGCACCTCACCATGAGTCATACATTCATTGAATAACCTTACAAACCAGTCAACAATACAGTCACCCCCTTTTTTAATAAATTCAACTGCAATACCATTCAAACCCGCTGCCTTGCCTGCTTTCATCTTCCGCAAAGTTTTTATTACCTCTTCTCTGTTTACCAAATCATTCTCCCTCACCCTCATTCTCTCTCTCTTTGCATATCACCTCGACGAAAACACCTTATATCTGCCACTCTGTCATCAAATACATTCAACAAACCTTCAAAATACTCACTCCAA
>NC_092237.1:36659415-36681915 GCF_036320965.1 Panulirus ornatus
GGAAACACACGAAAGAATGGCCCAACCCACCCACATACACATTATACGGTAAAACGCTATCAGCTGGCTATGTGTTCTGTTCGGAAACAACCGATAGACCCCGTTGCTCACCATAGTGAGACGAAGGGTATTCGAGTACTTAGTATTTCGAATAGTTGTTTCCTATTGTACAGTCCCTTAGCCTAGCGGTTAGCATGCCTGCCTCTCGCACAAGTGGTACCAGGTTCGATCCTGGCTGTTGGAGGTTTGTATGTTCTATGAAGGTGCGCGTTCATATACACTTTATTCGTATATATATATATATATATATATATATATATATATATATATATTATGTTTATTTTTTTCATTTTTATTCTGTTTTGTAGCTGTCTTCCGCGTTAGCGAGGTAGCACAAGGAAACACACGAAAGAATGGCCCAACCAACCCACATTCACATGTATATACATACACGTCCACAAACGCAAATATACATTCCTATACATCTCAATGTATGCATATATATACACACACAGACATATACATATATACACAGGTACATAATTCACACTGTCTGCCTTTATTTAATCCCATCGCCACCTCGCTACACATGGAATAACAACCCCGTCCCCCTCATGTGTGCGAGGTAGCGCTAGGAAAAGACAACAAAGGCCCCATTCGCTCACACTCAGTCTGTGGCTGCCATGAAATAATGCACCGAAACCACAGCACCATTTCCACATCCAGGGACCACAGAACTTTCCATGCTTTACGCCAGACGCTTCACATGCCCTGATTCAATCCATTGACAGCACGTCGACCCCGGTATACCACATCCTTCCAATTCACTCTATTCCTTGCACGCCTTTCACCCTCCTGCATGTTCAGACCCCGATCACTCAAAATCTTTTTCACTCCATCTTTCCACCTCCAATTTGGTCTCCCATTTCTCGTTCCCTCCACCTCTGACACATATATCCACTTGGTCAATCTTTCCTCACTCATTCTCTCCATATGACCAAACCATTTCAAAACACCCTATTCTGCTCTCTCAACCACACTCTTTTTATTACCACACATCTCTCTTACCCTTAAATTACTTACTCAATCAAACCACCTCACACCATATATTGTCCTCAAACATCTAATTTCCAGCAAATCCACCCTCCTGCGCACAACTCTATCCATAGCAAACGCCTCGCAGCCATACAACATTGCTGGAACCACTATTCCTTCAAACATACCCATTTTTGCTTTCCGAGATAATGTTCCCAAACATTCTCCAAGGCTCCTAGAATTTTCGCCCCTTCCCCCACCCTATGACTCACTTCCGCTTCCATGGTTCCATCCGCTGCCAGATCCACTCCCAGATATCTAAAACACTTTACTTCCTCCAGTTTTTCTCCATTCAAACTTACCTCCCAATTAACTTGACCCTCAACCCTATTGTACCTAATAACCTTGTTCTTATTCACATCTTGTCTCAACTTTCTTCTTTCACACACTTTACCAAACTCAGTCACCAGCCTCTGCAGTTTGTTACATGAATCAGCCTCCAGCGCTGTATCATCAGCGAACAACAACTGACTCCCTTCCCAAACTATCTCATCCACAACAGACTGCATACTTACCCCTCTTTCCAAAACTCTTGCATTCACCTCCCTAACAACCCCATCCATAAACAAATTAAACAACCATGGAGACATCACACACCCCTGCCGCAAACCTACATTCACTGAGTACCAATCACTTTCCTCTCTTCCTACGCGTACACATACCTTACACCCTCGATAAAAACTTTTCACTGCTTTTAACAACTTGCCTCCAACACCATATATTCTTAATACCACCCACAGAGCATCTCTATCATCTCTATCATATGCCTTCTCCAGATCCATAAATGCTACATACAGATCCATTTGGTTTTCTAAGTATTTCTCACATACATTCTTCAGAGCAAACACCTGATCCACACATCCTCTACCACTTCTGAAACCACACTGCTCTTCCCCAATCTGATGCTCTGTACATGCCTTCACCCTCTCAATCAATACCCTCCCATATAATTTACCAGGAATACTCAACAACCTTATACCCCTGTAATTTGAGCATTTACTCTTATCCCCTTTGCCTTTGTACAATGGCACTATGCAAGCATTCCGCCAATCCTCAGGCACCTCACCATGAATCATACATACATCAAATAACCTTACCATTCAGTCAAAAATACAGTCACCACCTTTTTTAATAGATATATATACATACCTACACAGCTTTCCTGCTTCAATCCACTGACAGCACATCAACCCCGGTATACCACATGGATCCAATTCACTCTATTCCTTGCCCTCCTTTCACCCTCCTGCATGTTTAGGCCCCGATCACACAAAATCTTTTTCACTCCATCTTTCCACCTCCAATTTAGTCTCCCACTTCTCCTCGTTCCCTCCACCTCCGACACATATATCCTCTTGGTCAATCTTTCCTCACTCATTCTCTCCATGTGCCCAGACCATTTCAAAACACCCTCTTCTGCTCTCTCAACCACGCTCTTTTTATTTCCACACATCTCTCTTTCCCTTACGTTAATTACTCGATCAAACCACCTCACACCACACATTGTCCTCAAACATCTCATTTCCAGCACATCCATCCTCCTGCGCACAACTCTATCCATAGCCCACGCTTCGCAACCATACAACATTGTTGGAACCTCTATTCCTTCAAACATACCCATTTTTGCTTTCCGAGATAATGTTCTCGACTTCCACACATTCTTCAAGGCTCCCAGAATTTTCGCCCCCTCCCCCACCATATGATCCACTTCTGCTTCCATGGTTCCATCCGCTGCCAGATCCACTCCCAGATATCTAAAACACTTTACTTCCTCCAGTTTTTCTCCATTCAAACTTACCTCCCAATTGACTTGACCCTCAACCCTACTGTACCTAATAACCTTGCTCTTATTCACATTTACTCTTAACTTTCTTCTTTCACACACTTTACCAAACTCAGTCACCAGCTTCTGCAGTTTCTCGCATGAATCAGCCACCAGCGCTGTATCATCAGCGAACAACAACTGACTCACTTCCCAAGCTCTCTCATCCCCAACAGACTTCATACTAGCCCCTCTTTCCAAAACTCTTGCATTCACCTCCCTAACAACCCCATCCATAAACAAATTAAACAACCATGGAGATATCACACACCCCTTCCGCAAACCTACATTCACTGAGAACCAATCACTTTCCTCTCTTCCTACACGTACACATGCCTTACGTCCTCGATAAAAACTTTCACTGCTTCTAACAACTTGCCTCCCACACCATATATTCTTAATACCTTCCACAGAGCATCTCTATCAACTCTATCATATGCCTTCTCCAGATCCATAAATGCTACATACAAATCCATTTGCTTTTCTAAGTATTTCTCACATACATTGTTCAAAGCAAACACCTGATCCACACATCCTCTACCACTTCTGAAACCACACTGCTCTTCCCCAATCTGATGCTCTGTACATGCCTTCACCCTCTCAATCAATACCCTCCCATATAATTTACCAGGAATACTCAACAAACTTATACCTCTGTAATTTGAGCACTCACTCTTATCCCCTTTGCCCCCCTTCACTGAAGTTCCCATTTGCTCCCTTGTCTTACGCACTTTATTTTCCTCCTTCTAGAGCATCTTTTTATTCTCCCTAAAATTTAATGATACTCTCTCCTCCCAACTCTCATATATATATATATATATATATATATATATATATATATATATATATATATATATATATATATATATATATATATATATATATATATATATATATATATATATATATATATATATATATATATATATATATATATATATATATATATATATATATATATATATATATATATATATATATATATATATATATATATATATATATATATATATATATATATATATATATATATATATATATATATATATATATATATATATATATATATATCCCTATGAGTCCACGGGGAAAATGAAACACGATAAGTTCCCAAGTGCACTTTCGTGTAATGATCACATCATCAGGGGAGACACAAGAAATATATCAGTGTGCGGATGTACAACGAAGAGACGTAGCTAGGACCACGTTTGGTAAACATGCGATGTTGTTTGCCCCACCATAAAGTTCATAAGTGTACCTAACCCATCTTTATCTCATATTCTCTGGTTCTTCTTTTTCTCCAGTCTTATTTCTATCTCTGTATATCATTGCTAGTCCTTCATCTATGATTAATGTTTTTCCCTGCTGTATCAAGTTCAACCATGCTCTTCTGGCAAATATTCCAGTTTCTTGATGGCCATTTTTTTCTTATTGCATCAGTTTCTCTCCTCAAGTTATTATGTGATCGCCTGGAGTGCTGTTGCGTGTCTTCTTTGTTGACTCCAACATTTATCTCTTTTCCATTTTCCTAATCACCTCTCTGGTAACCCACAACATATTGCCGTTCTTCCTAACAAAACCGATGTCTTTTTCTGCATTTCCCTTAACTTAATATTGCTGTTATCATTATCCATGGACGCATCATTTTCCATATATCTTTATTTGTCTCTGTAGTTCAGATCATCTTTTCAAAGTTCTTTCCGTAGTTCGGCACCAATTTTTCCTTACCTTGCTCTCATGCATTCTATTCAGTTTAACACCAGTAGTAGAAAGAAAGAAATGAGAATATGAACTGAATCAGCATGTGCATCATGAGAGTCTTTTGAATTTTGTCTTTTTGCGATGTGAAACTCTAGAGAGACATTTATGATATTGATGTCTGAGTTTGGGAGGGTTTGTTAAGGGAGAAACACTCAAGACACTTATGTCTGAGTGAGTCTGAGAGACTATGGGAAGGGAGAGACACTCGAGACACTGCTGTCTGAGTCGGAGAGAGTATGTGAAGGGAGAGACAGACACTCGAGACAATGATGTCTGAGTCTGGGAGAGTGTGTGAAGGGAGCTAGTTGAGAGATATTGTAAACAACAGTAATATAGTAAGGTGCAGCAGGAGAGAGCGACAGGATACTTGGGGCGTGAATCTGAATGGGGAAAACCTACAGAAAGTGGGATGTTTCAGATACGTGGGAATAGAATTGTCAGCGAACGGAACTAAGGGAAGTCATTGGGTTGGAGAGAAAGGTAAATGAATATAACTAACGGTTATCAGCCAAGCATAAACCCGAGGAAACAAAACACATCACATCTGTACGGATGGTGGAGGGATTGGAGCCCTCACGTTCTCCATTCTCTATTATTTAGAGCAAATTGTCTCACATTCTATCTATGTTCCTGACCGCTGTGAACATTCTTCTGATATTCTAGATCTGTTTTCACCTTTAGTTCATCCCGCTGTGAATACACAATTTCGCCCGCAATTGGTTCATCTGATCACTCTCCTATAAATGTATTCTAACGGGACCTGCCCCTCCAGCAGCCCCTTCTAATCAAAAATACTGGCACCTGAACAAAGCTGACTTGAATAACTTACGTAACTCCTTTTGTAACTTTCCTTGTGCAAATTACAGTCTCTTATGTGGTGATGCTTCTCTCTCCGCCAAACACACTGAAGAAATTATTCTAGAGGGAGTAGAAACATTTATCCTCTCTTCCTCCAAGACGACCTCTTCATCCAATCCAAGGTGCAACCGTTCCTGCTCTGAGGCCATGGAAAAACTCACCTTCTTCTGGTTCCCATTCAGCTTTTATAACTGCCACTACAAGCACGTTCCGTGAGGGTCAGTGTTGCTTTGGTCAAAGGAAGTGCGATAACCTCTCTTTATGATCCACTGATAGGTTCTTCTGGTCTTTACCTAAGGGCATCTCTATCAACTTTTGTGTTTCTACCTTTCCTTCACTTTTCCGTTCTGACGGTACTATAGCTGTCTCTCCCGCTCCCCCTCTAGATCCGCCTTGGATACTGTAACATTCCCTGATGCTCTTCTTATTAATCCTATACCTTCCTCCGTAATCTCCTTCCTCTATCTCTCTGGACACTTGCAAGGCCTATGGTCATAATGGTGTCCATCCTCGTGTACTAAAAGAGAGTGTCTACGAACTTGCACCTGTGCTTGCTCGCCTGTTCCGTTTCATTCTTTGGCAATACTTTAACATACACTCTTTCTTGGAAACCGCACATAACGAAATTAACTAAGTGTACCTCTGAGAAACTAGGTGTCTTGTTTAAATAACGAAATTTCTTTTTTTCCATTCACTACTCGTCAAGCTTCTGCTTCACATGATTACTATGTGGCCACCGGCATTTAAGGTTAAACTTTTTTGATAACTGCTTCTTTCCCTTCACTATGAAACTTTGAAACACTCTACCGTCTCATGTCTTTCCCAATAACTATGACCTGGCACATTTTAACAGCCATGATTTTGATTTCCTCCAAAATTCGCACATATTTTCCCTTGTCTTTTCATTTCCGTTTCATAATTTTCACTATATTTCCATTTAGGCCCGGCCTTGATGTGGACGTTTGTCCTTGACTGGATCATTCAACATAAAAAGAAAGATTTTCATCATTGCAGTAAGATCCGTTATCAAAGCAGCTTTGTGAATTCATATTTCTTTCTCCTGAATTGCCAAGCAAATGTGATGTCAAATATGATGATGAATCTCCCAAAAGTTATCACTGTCACACTTAGTCTCAATAGTTGTAAATAGTCTGAATAGTTACAGATATCCCTTCTCTTTGATTTCATTTGCCTCACTTACATAGTCAAAAATATCTTTATCAAACTAAAATCATGCATTGCTTCCCTCAGCGCTAGAAATGACATAGTTTACATTAAAAGAAAACAATTAACCTTCGGTATGAATTTGCTTGTTTGAAAATACAAAAGATGTTGATACCAGAGAAGTTGATATGTTTGTGTCACAACCAATACACTGTACATCAGCCTCACCTTTCTATAAAATGAGAAACTGATTTATGATCTGTAAAAGTTTATCCAATCTATTTTTGATTTATGATATGTAAAAGTGAATCCATTATATTTTTGATTTATGTTATGTAAAAGTTTATCCAATCTATTTTTGATTTATGATATGTAAAAGTGAATCCATTATATTTTTGATTTATGTTATGTAAAAGTTTATCCATTCTATTTTAGATTTATAATATATAAAGGTTTATCCATTCTATTTTTGATTTGAAGATATTATCATCGTGGAACATTACCCTATGCCTAACCTAACCTTACCTAATGTTGATACATAAGACTAGAGTGGCACAGAGACAATAGGAAGTAATCACAGGTATAGATATTTTTTTACTTCAGTTCTAAGTAGTTCCGCAGAAACAATACATTTTGAAACAGGAAACCAAGATTACCAGATATACTCCCCATATCAAACATTATCTTCAGAGCAGACACTAATCAAACCTTCAGACATAGTTCTGAAGCATAGTTCATTGCCCCCGGAAAGCAGTTATAGAACATCCTTTGTTTTTACAATAAAATCGATATCAAATATTCAGGTATAATCACGAGATAGTGGTACTATAACTTTATTATCGGCAAACAAATCTAACTTTCCTATTACTTGACAACATGTATAAAGCTAATGCCGATTGACTGATTTCATAAGGTGGGTTAGGGTATTCGGCAGATGTTCCTTTAGTAGATGAACAGACTGAGGTCTAATGTGGCTATAGACAAGGTTCCGTTATGTTGGACGAAGAGTAGGGAGGCACTGGCTGAGGCACACACTCCATTATCTGAGAAGGTTGAAGATTTTTACAATAGCGTGCGATATTCTCCCAACAGGAGGGTGAAGAGTGCAACAGAAAAGCCCAGCAGCAGCAGGTAGAAGGCGCCCTGTACGTGGTCCAAGCCCAAAACCACTTGCCCGTCATCATCCTGTGGACGGGATTTGAGTTTGAATAAAGAAAACAGTGCAAATTCATACGTTGTTAGTAATGGTAACATTCAGTCAACAGTTACAATAACATATGGTTGTTGTAATGCTTCACTCAAACCCTTTCTTTTCTCTGATCTTAGAATATAACTCATAATATTTCCACTTTCAAAACCGTTTACAAACGTTATTGGCAAGAAAAGATCAGGAGTTTAATTATGATACTCTCCATTCTCTTCAGTTAAGCAGTTTTACCACCTGATCATCATAAAGGTTAAGCAAGAAAAACAGGCTTATCTGCCTACACCATCACAGATAAATCTTTGATGCAATAGCCTAATGTTCATTGGATATGAACTATTTTTATCTTAGTGTCTCCCGCGTTAGCGTGTTAGCGCAAGGAAACAGAACAAAGCATGGCCCAACCCACCCATATACACATGTATATATTAACACGTCCACACACGCTCATATACATACCTATACATTTCAACGTATACATATAAATACATACACACATACATACATATATACACATGTAAAAATTCATACTTGCTGAATTTATTCTTTCCCGTCGCCACCCTACAACACATGAAATGACAACCCCACCGCACGCGTGTGAGAAGGCGCAAGGAAAAGACAACAAAGGCCACATTTGCTCACACTCAGTCTCTAGCTCTCACGTGTAATGCACCGAACCCACAGCCCCACACCGAAACCACATCCAGGCCCATAAAACTTTCCATGGTTTACACCAGACGCTTCACATATCCCTGGTTCAATCCATTGACAGCATGTCGATCCCGGTATACCACATCGTTCCATTTCACTCTATATCTTATACGCCCTTCACCCTCCTGCATGTTCAGGTTCCGATCGCGCAAAATCTTTTTCATTCCATTCTTCCACCTACAATTTGGTCTCCCACTTCTCATCATTCCCTACACCTGTGAAACATATGTCCTCTTTGTCAATCTTTCCTCACTCATTCTTTCAATGTGACCAGACCATTTCAATACACCCTCTTCTGCTCTCTCAACCACATTCTTTTTATTACCACACATCTCCCTTACCATTTTATTACTTACTCGATCAAACCACCTCACACCATATGCTGTCCTCAAACATCTCATTTCCAACACATCCACCCTCCTCCGCACAATCCTATCTATAGCCCACGACTCGCAACAATATAACATTGTTGGAACCACTATTCCTTCAAACATACTCATTTTTGCTTTCCAAGATGATGTTCTCACCTTCCATACATTTTTCAACGCTCCCAGAACTTTCGCCCCCTCCCCTACCCTGTGACTCACTTCCGCTTCCGTGGTTCCATCCGCTGCCAAATCCAAGCCCAGATATCTAAAACACTTCACTTCCTCCAGTTTTTCTTCATTCAAACTTACCTCCCAATTGAGTTGTCCCTCAAACCTACTGTACCTGATAACCTTGCTCTTATTCATATTTACTCTCAGCTTTCCTCTTTCACACACTTTACCAAACTCAGTTACCAGCTTCTGCAGTCTCTCACCTGAATCAGTCATAAGCGCTGTATCATCAGCAAACAACAACTGACATACTTCCCAAGCCCTCCCATTCACAGCAGACTGCATACTTGCTCCTCTCTCCAAAACTCTAGCATTCACCTCTCTAACAACCCCATCCATAAACAAATTAAATAACCATGGAGACATTACGCACACCTGCCGCAAACCTACATTCACTGAGAACATATCGCTTTACTCTCTTCCTCCCTGTACACATGCATTACATCCTCGATAAAAACTTTTCACTGCTTTTAGCAACTTGCCTCCCACACCATATACTCTTACTACCTTCCACAGAGCATCTCCATCAACTCTATCATATGCCTTCTCCAAATCCGTAAATACTACATACAAATCCATTCTTTTTCCTAAGTATTTCTTGCATGGATTCTTCAAAGCAAACACCTGATCCACATATCCTCTACCGCCTCTGAGAAAACACTGCTCCTCCCCAATCTGACTCTCTGTACATGCCTGCACCCTCTCAATCAATACCCTACCCATATGATTTCCGAGGAATACTCAACAAAAATATGCCTTCGTAATTTGAGCACTCACATTTATCCCCTTTGCCTTTGTACAATGGCACTATGCAGGCATTCTGCCAATCCTCAGGCACTTCACCACGAGCCATACATACATTAAATATCTCACAAACCAATCAACAACACAGTCACCCACTTTTTTAATAAATTCCACTGCAATACCATCCAAACCCGCTGCCTTGCCGGCTTTCATCTTCCGCACAGCTTTCACTACCTCTTCTCTGTTTATCAAATCATTCTCCCTGACCCCTCTCACTTCGCACACCAACTCAAACAAAAAAAAAACACCATATCTGCCACTCTATCATCTGACGCATTCAACAAACCTTCAAAATACTCCATTTCCTTCTCCCATCACCACTACTTATGACTACCTCCCCATTAGCCCCCTTCACCGATGTTCTCATTTGTTCTCTCGTCTTACGCACTTTATTTCCTCTTTCCAAAGCATGGGGTGAGGATATTCAGTGTACATATGGCTCATGGTGATGTGACTGAGGATTTGCGAAATGCATGCATAGTGCCATTGTACAAAGACAAGGGGATAACGATGAGTGTTAAAAATAAAGAGGTATAAGTTTGTTGAGTTCTCCTAGGATATTATATGGAAGGGTAATGATTGAGAGAGTGAAACCATGTACAGAACATCAGATTGGGGAAGAGCAGTGTGGTTTAAGAAGAGATAGAGGATGTGTGGATCAGGTGTTTCTTTTGAAGAATGTATGTCAGAAATACTTAGAAAAACAAATGGATTTGTATGTGGCTTTTATGTATCTGAAGAAGGCACATGATAGAGTTGATATAGATACTCTGTGCAGGGTATTATGAGTATATGGTGTGGGAGTCAAGTTGCTGGAAGCAGTGAAAATCTTTATCGAGGATGTACGGCATGTGTACGAATGGGAAGAGAGGAAAGTGATTGGTTCTAAGTGAGTGTCGATCTAGGGCAGGGGTGCGTGATGTCTCCATGGTTATTTGATTTGTTTCTGGATGGGGTTGTTAGGGAGGTGAATGCAAGACTTTTGGAGAGAGGGGCAAGTATGCAGTCAGTTGTTGTTTGCTGATGATACAGCGCTGGTCGCTGATTCGGGTGAGAAACTGCAGAAACTGGTGAAAGAGTTTGGTAAAGTGTGTGAAATAAGAAAGCTGAGAATAAATGTGAATATCAGGTACAGCAGGGTTGAGTGACAAGTCAATTGGGTGGTAAGTTTGAATGTAGAAAAACTGGAGGAAGTGAAGTGTTTTAGATATCTGGGAGTGGATTTGGCAGCGGAACCATGGAAGGAGAAGTGAGTCACAGGGTAGGGGAGGGGGCGAAAGTTATGGGAGCGCTGAAAAATGTGTGGATGGCGACAACATTATCTCGAAAAGCAAAAATGGGTATATTTGAAGGAATAGTGGTTCCAACAATGTTATGTGGTTACGAGGCATAAGCTATGGATGGGGTTGTGCGGAGGAGGGTGGATGTGTTAGAAATGGGAAGTTTCAGGACAATATATCGTTCGAGGTGGTTTGATCGAGTAAGTAATGAGAGGGTAAGAGAGATGTGTTGTAATAAAAAGAATGTGATTGAGAGAACAGAATAGGGTGTATTGAAATGGTTTGGTCACATGGAGAGAATGAGTGAGGAAAAATTGACAAAGAGGGTATATGTGGCAGAGGTGGAAAGAAAGAGAAGAAGTGGGAGACCAAATTCGAGGTGGAAGGATAGAGTGTAAAAGAATTTGAGGGATCGAGGCCTGAACATGCAGGAGGGTGAAAGGCGTGCAAGGAATAGAGTGAATTGGAACGATGTGGTATACCAGAGTCGGCGCGCTGTCAGTGGATTGAACCAGGGCATGTGAAGCGTCTGGGGTAAACCATAGAATGTTTTTAGAGACTGGACATAGAAAGGGACCTGTGGTTTCGGTGCATTGTGCATGACATCTAGAGACTGATTGTGAACGAATGTGGCCTTGTTGTCTTTTCATAGCGCTACCTCGCGCGCACATGTGGGGGAAAGGTGGTTCTCATTTCATGTGTGGCGGGGTGGCGACGAGAATATGTATATTTATTTATACGATGAAATATATAGTTATGTATATGTACGTGCATGGACGTGTATGTATATACATGTTTATGTGGGTGGGCTGGGCCATCCTTTCGTCTGTTTTCTTGCGCTGCCTCGCTAACGCGGGAGACAGCGAAAAAGTATAACAATAGTAATAATGACAATAATGATAATTATATATATATATATATATATATATATATATATATATATATATATATATATATATATATATATATATTATCTATCAATTTATGTCTGCCGCGTTGGTGAGGTAGCGCAAGGAAACACGAAAGAATGGCCCAACCCACCCACATAAACATGCATATACATATAAGTCCACACACGCAAAATATACATACCTATACAACTCAACGTATACATATATATATACACAGACAGACATATACATATATACATATGTACATAAATCATACTGTCTGCCTTTATTCATTCCCATCGCCACCCCGCCACATATAAAAAAACAAAATCCTCCCCCTCATGTACGCGAGGTAGCGCTAGGAAAAGAAAACAAAGGCCACATTCGTTCGCACTCAGTCTCTAGCTGTCACGTGATAATGCACCGAAACCACAGCTCCCTTTCCACATCCAGGCCCGACAGAACTTTCCATGGTTTACCCAAGACGCTTCACATGCCCTGGTTCAATCCATTGACAGCACGTCGACCCCGTCAGGCACCGACCACTCAAAATCTTTTTCACTCCATCTTTCCACTTCTAATTTGGTCTCCCACTTCTCCTCGTTCCCTCCACCTCCGACACATATATCCTCTTGGTCAATCTTTCCTCACTCATTCTCTCCATGTGACTAAACAATTTCAAAACACCCTCTTCTGCTCTCTCAACCACACTCTTTTTATTATCACACATCGCTCTTACCCTATTATTACTTACTCGATCAAACACCTCGCACCACATATTGTCCTCAAACATCTCATTTTCAGCACATCCACCCTCCTCTGCACAACTCTATCTATAGCCCAGGCATCGCAACAATACAACATTGTTGGAATCACTATTCCTTCAAACATACACATTTTTGCTTTCCAAGATAATGTTCTCGACTTCCACACATTCTTCAAGGCTCCCAGAAATTTTCACCCCCTCCCCCAATCTATGATTCACTTCCGCTTCCATGGTTCCATCCGCCGCCAAATTCACTCCTGGATATCTAAAACACTTCAATTCCTCCAGTTTTTCTCCATTTTAACCTACCTCCCAATTGACTTGACCCTCAACCCTACTGTACCTAATAACCTTGCTCTTATTCACATTTACTCTCAACTTTCTTCTTTCACACACTTTACCAAATTCAGTCACCAGCTTCTGCAGTTTCTCACATGAATCAGCCACCAGCGCTGTATCATCAGCGAACAACAACTGATTCACTTCCAAAGCTCACTTATCCGCAACAGATTGCATACTTGCCCCTCTTTCCAAAACTCTTGCATTCACCTCCCTAACAACCCCATCCATAAACAAATTAAACAACCATGGAGACATCACACACTCCTGCCGCAAACCTACATTCACTGAGAACCAATCACTTTCCTCTCTTCCTACACGTACACATGCCTTCCATCCTCGATAAAAACATTTCACTACTTCTAACAACTTGCCTTACACACCATATATTCTTAATACCTTCCACAGAGCATCCCTATCAACTCTATCATATGCCTTCTCCAAATCCATAAATGCTACATAAAATCACATTTGCTTTTCTAAGTATTTCTCACATACATTCATCAAAGCAAACACCTGATCCACACATCCTCTACCACTTCTGAAACCACACTGCTCTTCCCCAATCTGATGCTCTGTACATGCTTTCACCCTCTCAATCAATACCCTCCCATATAATTTACCAGGAATACTCAACAAACTTATACCTTTGTAATTTGAGCACTCACTCTTATCCCCTTTGCCTTTGTACAATGGCACTATGCAAGCATTCCGCCAATCCTCAGGTACCTCACCATGAATCATACATACATTAAAAAACAATACCAACCAGTCAACAATACAGTCACCCCCTTTTTTAATAAATTCCACTGCAATACCATCCAAGCCTGCTGCCTTGCCGGCTTTCATCTTCTGCAAAGCTGACGCTACGTCTTCTCTGTTTGCCAAATGATTCTCCCTAATCCTCTCACTTCGCACACCACCTCGACTAGAACACCCTATATCTGCCACTCTATCATCAAGCACAATTAACGAACCTTGAAAATACTCACTCCATCTTCTCACATCACCACTACTTCTGATTACCTCCCAATTAGCCCCCTTCTCCGATGTTCCTATTTGCTCTCTTGTCTTACGCACTTTATATACCTCCTTCCAAAATATCGTTTCATTCTCCCTAAAATTTAATGATAGTCTCTTACCCTAGCTCTCATTTGCCTTCCTCTTCACCTCTTGCACCTTTCTTTGACCTTCTGCCTCTTTCATTTATACATCTCCCAGTATTTGCACTATTTCCCTACAAAAATTGTCTAAATGCCTCTCTCTTTTCTTTCATTAATGATCTTACCTCTTCATCCCACCACTCAATACTCTTTCTAATCTGGCCACCTCTCACGCTTCTCATGCCACAAGCATCTTTTGCGCAAGCCATCACTGCTTCCCTAAATACATCTCATTCCTCCCCCACTCCCCTTACGTCCTTTGATCTCACCTTTTTCCATTTTGCACTCAGTCTCTCCTGATACCTCTTCACACAATTCTCCTTTCCAAGCTCACTTGCTCTCACCACTCTCTTCACCCCAACATTCTCTCTTCTTTTCTGAAAACCTCAACAAATCTTCACCTTTGCCTACCTAAGATTATGATCAGACATCCCTTCAGTTACATCTCTCAGCGCATTAACATCCAAAAGTCTCTCTTTCACGCTCCTATCAATTAACAGTTAATCCAATAATACTCTCTGGCCATCTCTCCCACTTACATATGTATACTTATGTATATATCTTTTTAAACCAGGTATTCCCAGGCATCAGTCCTTTTGCAGCACATAAATCTACAAGCTCATCACCAATTCCATTTACAACACTGGACACCTTATGTACATCAATTATTCTCTCAACTGCCACATTACCCACCTTTGCATTCAATTCATCCATCACTATAACCCGGTCACGTGTATCAGAACTACTAACACACTCACTCATCTGCTCCCAAACCTCTTGCCTCTCATGATCTTTCTTCTCATGGCCAGGGACATAGATCCCAGTAATCACGAATCTCTCTCCATCCACTTTCAGTTTTACCCATATGAATCTAGAACATTCTTTCTTACTCTCTATCACATGCTTCCACAACTCCTGTTTCAGGAGTAGCGCTACTCCTTCCTTTGCTCTTGTGCTCTCACCAAACCCTGACTTTACTCCCAAAACTTTCCCAAACCACTTATCCCCTCTACCCTTGAGGTTCGTTTCACTTAGAGCCAAAACATCCAGGTTTCTTTCCTCAAACATACTAACTACCTCTCCTTTTTCCTCATCTTCGTTACATCCACACACATTTAGATGCATCAATCTGAGTTTTCGAGGAGGATGAGCACTCCCCGCGTGAGTCCTTCTTCAGTCTCCCCTTGTAGAAAGTTAAGGAGGGGAGGGTTTCTAGCCTCGTTTCGTTCCCTTTAGTCACCTCCTACGACACGCGGTGAATGCGTGGAAAGTATTCTTTCTCCACTTATCCCTAGGAGATGTTCTGTACATGGTTTCACCTTCTCAACCAATATCCTTACATTAATAACCCAGGAATACTCAACAAACTTATACCTCTGCAACTTTAACACTCATCTTTATCCCCTTGCCTTTGCACGATGGCACTATGCATGCATTCCGCCAATCCTCAGTCACTTCACCATGAGCCATACATACAATAAATATCCTCACCAATCAGTCCACAATTCAGCCACCCACTTTTTTGATAAATCACACTGCAGTACCATTCAAACCCGCCGCCTTGCCGGCTTTCATCGTCCGTAATGCTCTCACTACCTCCTCTCTGTTTACCAAATCATTCTCCCTGACCCTCTCGCTTCGCACACTACCTCGACCAAAACGCCCTATATCTGCCACTTTATCATCTAACACATTCAACAAACCTTCAAAATACTCACTCCATCTCCTTCTCACATCACCACAACTTGTTATTACCCCCATTAGCCCCCTTCACCGATGTTCCCATTTGCTTTCTTGTCTTACGCACTTTATTTACGTATTTCCGAAACATCTTTTTATTCTCCCTAAATCTAATGATACTCTCTCACCCCAACTCTCATTTGCCCTCTTTTCACTTCTTGCACCTTTCTCTTGACCTCCTGCCTCTTTCTTTTTTACATCTCCCAAACATTTGCACTATTTCCCTGCAAAAATCGTCCAAATGCCTCTCTCTTCTCTTTCACTAATAATCTTACGTCTTCATCCCACCACTCACTACCCTTTCTAATCTGTCCACCTCCCACTCTTCTCATGCCACAAGCATCTTTTGCGCAAGCCATCACTGCTTCCCTAAATACATCTCATTCCTCCCCCACTCCCCTTACGTCATTTGCTCTCACCTTTTTCATTCTGTACTCAGTCTCTCCTGGTACTTCCTCACACAAGTCTCCTTCCCAGGTTCACTTACTCTCAACATTCTCTTCACCCCAACATTCTCTCTCCTTTTCTGAAAACCTCTACATATCTTCACCTTAGCCTCCACAAGATAATGATCAGATATCCCTCCAGTTGCACCTTTCAGCACAATGACGTTCTCTGGCCATCTCTCCTACTTACATACGCATACTTATGTATGTTTTTCTTTTTAAACCAGGTATTCCCAATCACCAGTCCTTTTTTCAGCACACAAATGTACAAGCTCTTCATCATTTCTATTTACAACATTGAACACCCCATGTACGCCAATTTTTCCGTCAACTGCTGAAGGCTCCTATCACAGATACAAGTCCACATCAAGGCCCGGCCTTATTGAAATATAGAGAATTATGAAACGAAAAGAGGAGAAAACGAGGTAAGGTACTAACGAATTCTTCATATAGTGAAAACTTTGTCTTTTATAATGTCCCAGGTCATAGTTATTAGGAAAAGACCCGAGAAGATAGAGTTGCAAAGTTTCGACGTGCAGGGAAAGAAGCTAGTATCAAAAAAGCCCACCCTTGAGTTGCTGATAGCTAAACAGTAATCATATGATGAAGCAGTTTGCCGAGTATTGTGCGCACAAGCAGCCAGCTATCGGTAGCAAAAACCTACAGTAGGTATACCTATAGAAGAGGAAAAGTGAACCAACATTGAGGGTCAAGTTTGAAAGATAGCTTGTAGCAGTTTACAAGGTGGCCTTCTTTCGACTCAATTCTGTCTAGAAAATGTGAGACTAGTACACCATACAAGAACAAACAAATCCCTTATATAAACGCTGCAATTGTCCAGAAGAAAAGAAGTTTCGACATCTAAACAGGACACCCAGTTTCTTAGAGGCAGACGTAGCTGTTCCTGTAATGTGGGGTTTCTAAGAAAGAATGTATGTTACAGTGATACCAAGTATGTTCAATGAGTCAAGAGGAGGAATTACAGAACCGTCAAGGGAGAGACGAGAGTTATGTGGAGTTTTTGATACAGAGATGGGTAGAAACTGTGTATTGGAGGCATTAAACATTACAAGATCTTCTGTACCCCAAAAGATATATCATGTCCAAGTCTGACTTTAATGAGGAAGCCGTGTCAAGATGAGGTGCAGATCAAGTGATAGAAGAGGAAACAAAACTGAAGGATTGAAGTCATCAGTGTATGAGTGCATTTGATTGATTTTGGATGAGTGGAAATCGTTGAAAAAGGAGAAAAAGTGTGGGAGATAGTGCAGAACCTTGAAGGATACCAATGTGGATGGAAAAAAGGGGGAGACTGATTCATCAACAACCACAGAGATAAATTGGCCAGAGAAGACGCTAGATATGAAGGAACAGAGTGAGGGAGGGAAGCCAAAAGAAGGGGGCTTAGAGATAAGACTCAGATGCCAAACCCTCAAAAGCTTTGAATATGTCAAGGGTAATTACACATGATTCCCCAAAATCTTTCAGGGATCTCGCCTAACGGAAGCCATACTGGATTTCAAAGAGAAGATTGTAATTTTCGAGGTGTTTAAGGATATGGGAGCTGAGGAGAGATTCAAAGAATTTGGAAAAGATAAATGTCAATGCAACAGGATGATAGTTAAAGGAGTAAGAACGGTCACCCTTCTTAGGGATGGGAAAAGGAAAAATTTGGGTTTGTAAACAAACGGAACACACGAGCAAGCACAGGCTCAGATTCAGTGGCACATTCTTTCAGTAACGGGGATAGATGCCAGCAGGACCATAAGCCTTATTGTCCAGAGAAAGAAGCCCTTTTCAGACAGTCCGAAAAGAGATTACGGGGAGGGGCACAGGATTAGTAAGAAGAGCATCAGTGAGTGAAGGAATGTCACAGTCATCAAAGCTGGAGTTAGAGACTCAGGAACCAAAGAGAGTTGCTTTGTCTACGAAATACACATGCTATAGTGCTGTTAGAGCAAAACATGCCCTTAGCTAAAGACCAGAAAGAGTTAGTAAGGGATGAAGAGGAGAGATTTCCGCACCTCCTTTGAGTAAAGGAACGCTTCGCCTCACAGATAACGTGCTTACACTGATTACGGACAGTGATAAAAGCTGAGGGGTGCTACAGAAAGGAGATATTTTCCAATCCCGATATGCCTGATCCCTTGCCTGAATGGCTTCAGAACAGGAACAGTTGAACCATGGATCGGATAATTAGTTTGTCTTGGATTCCATTCCCGCAAGAATAATCTGCTGTGCGTTTGGCGGAGACAGAAGTATCACCACATAAGAGACAGTAATTTACTGAAGGAAAACCAAAAAAGAAGTTACGTAAGTTATTCCAGTCAACTTTATTGAGGTGCCAGTATTTATTCTTAGAAGGGGCTGCTGGAGGGTAAGGTGCCTTTTGAATAGATATGGACACGTGGAAAGGGTTTTGGCAAAAAGGACGAATAGATGAGTGTATGTGAGATGAAAGGATGATGAAGACTAAGTGAAGAGCAATATGTGGGATGGAGAGATGCTAGGGAGTAGTAGTGTATGCAGCAGTAGGGATGCATAGAGTGGGCTTTGCATGACCAATTACGTGAAGATTCCACTTCATGTATTCATAAACGATGTATACATCATCAACCCTTTAGCCAACATCTAAATATTAAAACCCATACTCTTAAAACCCTCTAGCAGAGGAGGAGGGCAAACCATTCCGTTAGAGGTCTTCTCATCTCCCTAAGTTATACTATGGTAAAAGGTCCTCACTAAACTGTGCTGTATAGTATTGGCACCTGCAGCGCAAAGCAATTCCTGGTGAATATAATGAGCCTCTAAGCTTCGGGTTGATATCTTTTAATGATGGTAATTAGATACAACTTACACTCTTTAGGAATAGTATTTAGACTAGTTCCTCATGTGGTTTGTAACAGCATCAAGACAATCGCAATAAATGTTATGAAGCCAAATGTGCCTTATAAGTTTTGGGGAAGGTCCATGTTGTGAGTGGTTTATGTTATGTAAGTAATCAAACATTGAATCAAAAATTAAACATATCTCTGCACCTATGGTGAAGTACCGTGGGGTGTTTTAAACCCGTTGTGTACACAGGGAATTGGTCCTGCAAATATGATGGTACAGCACCTCTACACGAGACTCACTTTACAGCTGACGGGTATATGTGTGACGGGTATATGTGTAAACCAAGAAATACCCGACCAAGGAAGACTTGTGTCTACCATTTTATCCTTTTCTCAATTGTGTCACATAAAGCTGAGAGTATAGCCGACATCAGCAGGCTCTATTGATCGACTTTCAGTCTACCTCTCGAGGAATTCATCCATTGGAATATGGATTATTGTGTTCCATCTCGGTTAAAGATGGTATAGGTTTCTTGGCGTGAAATGCAAGTCATACAGAACCAGGGTGGAATATGTTCCGTAAGTAAATATAATGACTAAAACCTTAGAGCTTATAATGAAATAAAAATATTACCATATATTTCAGATGGAAAATATAAGTAAATTCTCATTGAAGAAAAGCCGTTACAATTGTTCTCTCTCTCTCTCTCTCTCTCTCTCTCTCTCTCTCTCTCTCTCTCTCTCTCTCTCTCTCTCTCTCTCTCTCTCTCTCTCTCTCTCTCTCTCTCTCTCTCTCTCTCTCTCTTTATTTGCTGGTGACACCACAGTAGGAAATATGATTGGGTCAGAAACTGATCAGGTAGGGAGGTAACAAGAATCAAGACGAAATACACCAATAGGCAGAAGAGAACTTGACAGAATTCAATGAAGATAAATTTGAGCAAAGACTGGATTCACATGTGGTCCCATATAACGTCCCAGGTGAACCAAGAATCTACAATCATATGATGCATGTGGCGGCTGAGAACAGTCTTATTCATCAAATACATGCGTAAATTATTATGGTTGGATTCTCGTAAATAGGTGGATATTCGCAGGTAGGTACAGGTAGGTAGATTCTAGTAGGTAGGTATTTGTATGTAGATATTATCACATGCGTTTTGTTTCTCACCTCTGACGGTACGTTAGCGTACTTCTCACTTCTATTTGCTTTAAGTTGTCTATCTTTTATTTGCGTCACGTCGTCCATCCAAGAGGTCAACCAGACCGGCCTCGATCAGTCGCTGCTTCATCCTCCTGAACTGTCTAAGGAAAGGTGCACCTTGCCTGTAAACATAAAGAATGATGCTGAATATCTCAATCTGTTTCTCATTCCGTATGTACACACGTAAACACAAAGACGATAAACAAACAGTTGATTACGCCATTTAGTAAACATGCTATTGTCAAAGACAGAAAACGAGAGTATCATAAACTTATAATGTGGACAGGGTGAATTGTTTACAAATAGTATCAACAATAAAGTTATCTAATTTGTATAGACCTACACTAACATTAAGGTTATGCTTCTTTGTGTATTTGTAACTGAAGATTCAATGATATCACTCTTGGTAATAGAGTTAGAGTTAATAACTGAGATGGCATTACTCCAGTCGATACACTGAACATAGTATTTAACGTGATTAAACAAGGCATTTGATTCCTGTCCCGTTCTTATACTACATTTATGTTGGTTAAGTTTAACAGAAAGATCCTTACCAGTATGTTTACTAAATGGCGTCCTAGCTACGACTCTTCGTAGTATATCAACTGACTGTTATTTCTTTCTTCTCTCTCCCCTGATTATGCGAATATTACACGAAAATGCGCTTCGGAATTAATCGTCCTTCACTTTCCCCGTGGACTCATAGGAATATACTTGATCACGTGCTAAATTGTGATCCTTTCCAATATATATATATATATATATATATATATATATATATATATATATATATATATATATATATATATATATATATATATTTTTAATTTTCCAAAAGAAGGGACAGAGAAGGCGGCCATTTGAGGATATTCCCTCAAAGGTCCAGTCCTTTGTTCTTAACGCAACCTCGCTAATGCGGGAAATGGCGAATAGTATATATATATATATATATATATATATATATATATATATATATATATATATATATATATATATATATATATATATATATATATATATATATATATATATATATATATATCAAATTAAACAACAACCATGGAGACATCACACACCCCTGCCGCAGACCTACATTCACTGAGAACCAATCACTTTCTTCCTACACGTACACATGCCTTACATCCTCGATAAAAACTTTTCAATGCTTCTAACAACTTTCCTCCCACACCATATATTCTTAATACCTTCCACAGAGCATCTCTATCAACTCTATCATATGCCTTCTCCAGATCCATAAATGCTACATACAAATCCATTTGCTTTTCTAAGTATTTCTCACATACATTCTTCAAAGCAAACACCTGATCCACACATCCTCTACCACTTCTGAAACCACACTGCTCTTCCCCAATCTGATGCTCTGTACATGCCTTCACCCTCTCAATCAATACCCTCTCATATAATTTACCAGGAATACTCAACAAACTTATACCTCTGTAATTTGAGCACTCACGCTTATCCCCTTTGCCTTTGCACAATGGCACTATGCACGCATTCCGCCAATCCTCAGGCACCTCACCATGAGTCATACATACATTAAATATATATATATATATATATATATATATATATATATATATATATATATATATATATATATATATATATATATATATATATATATATATATTTTTTTTTTTTTTTTTTTTTATACTTTGTTGCTGTCTCCCGCGTTTGCGAGGTAGCGCAAGGAAACAGACAAAAGAAATGGCCCCCCCCCCCCCCATACACATGTACATACACACGTCCACACACGCAAACATACATACCTACACAGCTTTCCATGGTTTACCCCAGAC
>NC_092237.1:36686915-36702750 GCF_036320965.1 Panulirus ornatus
GCAGATATAGGGTGTTTTGGTCGAGGTGGTGTGCAAAGTGAGAGGGTTAGGGAAAATGATTTGGTAAACAGAGAAGAGGTAGTAAAAGCTTTGCGGAAGATGAAAGCCGGCAAGGCAGCAGGTTTGGATGGTATTGCAGTGGAATTTATTAAGAAAGGGGGTGACTGTATTGTTGACTGGTTGGTAAGGTTATTTAATGTATGTATGACTCATGGTGAGGTGCCTGAGGATTGGCGGAATGCGTGCATAGTGCCATTGTACAAAGGCAAAGGGGATAAGAGTGAGTGCTCAAATTACAGAGGTATAAGTTTGTTGAGTATTCCTGGTAAATTATATGGGAGGGTATTGATTGAGAGGGTGAAGGCATGTACAGAGCATCAGATTGGGGAAGAGCAGTGCGGTTTCAGAAGTAGTAGAGGATGTGTGGATCAGGTGTTTGCTTTGAAGAATGTATGTGAGAAATACTTAGAAAAGCAAATGGATTTGTATGTAGCATTTATGGATCTGGAGAAGGCATATGATAGAGTTGATAGAGATGCTCTGTGGAAGGTATTAAGAATATATGGTGTGGGAGGCAAGTTGTTAGAAGCAGTGAAAAGTTTTTATCGAGGATGTAAGGCATGTGTACGTGTAGGAAGAGAGGAAAGTGATTGGTTCTCAGTGAATGTAGGTTTGCGGCAGGGGTGTGTGATGTCTCCATGGTTGTTTAATTTGTTTATGGATGGGGTTGTAAGGGAGGTAAATGCAAGAGTCCTGGAAAGAGGGGCAAGTATGAAGTCTGTTGGGGATGAGAGAGCTTGGGAAGTGAGTCAGTTGTTGTTCGCTGATGATACAGCGCTGGTGGCTGATTCATGTGAGAAACTGCAGAAGCTGATGACTGAGTTTGGTAAAGTGTGTGGAAGAAGAAAGTTGAGAGTAAATGTGAATAAGAGCAAGGTTATTAGGTACAGTAGGGGTGAGGGTCAAGTCAATTGGGAGGTGAGTTTGAATGGAGAAAAACTGGAGGAAGTGAAGTGTTTTAGATATCTGGGAGTGGATCTGTCAGCGGATGGAACCATGGAAGCGGAAGTGGATCATAGGGTGGGGGAGGGGGCGAAAATTTTGGGAGCCTTGAAAAATGTGTGGAAGTCGAGAACATTATCTCGGAAAGCAAAAATGGGTATGTTTGAGGGAATAGTGGTTCCAACAATGTTGTATGGTTGCGAGGCGTGGGCTATGGATAGAGATGTGCGGAGGAGGATGGATGTGCTGGAAATGAGATGTTTGAGGACAATGTGTGGTGTGAGGTGGTTTGATCGAGTAAGTAACGTAAGGGTAAGAGAGATGTGTGGAAATAAAAAGAGCGTGGTTGAGAGAGCAGAAGAGGGTGTTTTGAAATGGTTTGGGCACATGGAGAGAATGAGTGAGGAGAGATTGACCAAGAGGATATATGTGTCGGAGGTGGAGGGAACGAGGAGAAGAATGAGACCAAATTGGAGGTGGAAAGATGGAGTGAAAAAGATTTTGTGTGATCGGGGCCTGAACATGCAGGAGGGTGAAAGGAGGGCAAGAAATAGAGTGAATTGGAGTCATGTGGTATACAGGGGTTGACGTGCTGTCAGTGGATTGAAGCAAGGCATGTGAAGCGTCTGGGGTAAACCATGGAAAGCTGTGTAGGTATGTATATTTGCGTGTGTGGACGTGTGTATGTACATGTGTATGGGGGGGGGGTTGGGCCATTTCTTTCGTCTGTTTCCTTGCGCTACCTCGCAAACGCGGGAGACAGCGACAAAGTATAAAAAAAAAAAAAAAAAAAATATATATATATATATATATATATATATATATATATATATATATATATATATATATATATATATATATATATATATATATGTATATATATATATATATATATATATATATATATATATATATATATATATATATATATATATATATATATATATATATATATATATATATATATATATATATATATATATATATACATATATATATATATGTATATATATATATATATATATATATATATATATATATATATATATATATATATATATATATATATATATATATATATATATATATATATACATATATATATATATATATATATATATATATATATATATATATATACATATATATATATATATATATATATATATATATATATATATATATATATATATATATATATATATATATATATATATATATATATATATATATATGTTGGAAAGGATCACAATTTTGAGCGTGATTAAGATATTCCTAAGTCCACGGGGACTCGTGGACTCATAGGAATATATACATCTATATATATATATATATATATATATATATATATATATATATATATATATATATATATATATATATATATATATATATATATATATATATACATATATATATATATATATATATATATATATATATATATATATATATATATATATATATATATATATATATGTATAAGTTTGTTTAGTATTCCTGGTAAATTATATGGGAAGATATTGATTGAGAGGGTGAAGGCATGTAGAGAGCATCAGATTGGGGAAGAGCAGTGTGGTGTCAGAAGTGGTAGAGGATGTGTGGATCAGGTGATCGCTTTGAAGAATGTATGTGAGAAATACTTAGAAACGCAAATGGATTTCTATGTAGCATGTATGGATCTGGAGAAGGCATATGATAGAGTTGATAGAGATGCTCTTTGGAAGGTATTAAGAATGTATGGTGTGGGAGTCAAGTTGTTAGAAGCAGTGAAAAGGTTTTATCGGGGATGTAAGACATGTGTAAGTGTAGGAAGAGAGGAAGGTGATTGGTTCTCGGTGAATGTAGGTTTGCGGCAGGTTTGTGTGATGTCTCCATGGTTGTTTAATTTGTTTATGGCTGGGTTTGTTAGGGAGGTGAATGTAAGAGTTTTGGAAAGAGGGGCAAGTATGCAGTCTGTTAGGGAGGAAAGAGCTTGGGAAGTGAGTCAGTTCTTGTTCGTTGATGATACAGCGCTGTTGGCTGATTCATGTGACAAACTGCACAAGCTGGTGACTGAGTTTGGTAAAGTGTGTGAAAGAAGAAAGTTAAGAGTAAATGTGAATAAGAGCAAGGTTATTAGGTACAGTAGGGTTGAGGGTCAAGTCAATTGGGAGGTATGTTTGAATGGAGAAAAACTGGAGGAAGTGAAGTGTTTTAGATATCTGGGAGTGGATCTGGCAGCGGATGGAACCATGGAAGCGCAAGTGAATCATAGGTTGGGGGAGGGGGCGATAATTCTGGGAGCCTTGAAGAATATTTGGAAGTCAAGAACATTATCTCGGATACCAAAAATGGCTATGTTTGAAGGAATAGTTATTCCAACACTGTTGTATGGTTGCGAGGCGTGGGCTATGGTTAGAGTTGTGCGCAGGAGGGTGGATGTGCTGGAAATGAGATGTTTGAGGACAATATGTGGTGTGAGGTGGTTTGATCGAGTAAGTAATGTAAGGGTAAGAGAGATGTGTGGAAATAAAAAGAGTTTGGTTGAGAGAGCAGAAGAGAGTGTTTTGAAATGGTTTGGTCACATGGAGAGAATGAGTGAGGAAAGATTGACCAAGAGGATATATGTGTCAGAGGTGGAGGGAACGAGGAGAAGTGGGAGACCAAATTGGAGGTGGAAGGATGGAATGAAAAAGATTTTGAGTGGTCGGGGCCTGAACATGCAGGAGGGTGAAAGGCGTGCAAGGATAAGAGTGAATTGTAACGATGTGGTATACCGGGGTCGACGTGCTGTCAATGGACTGAACCAGGACATGTGAAGCGTCTGGGGTAAACCAGGGAAAGTGTGTGGGGCCTGGATGTGGAAACGGAGCTGTGGTTTCGGTGCATTATTACATGACAGCCAGAGACTGAGTGTGAACGAATGTGGCCTTTGTTTTCTTTTCCTAGCGCTACCTCGCACACATGAGGGGGGAGGGGGTTGTTATTCCATGTGTGGCGAGGTGGAGATAGGAATAAATAAAGGCAGACAGTATGAATTATGTACATGTGTATCTATGTATATGTCTGTGTGTGTATATATATGTGTATATTGAGATATATAGGTATGTATATTTGCGTGTGTGGACGTGTATGTATATACGGTCGTACATGGTTGGGTTGGGTTGGGCAGTTCTTTCGTCTGTTTCCTTGCGCTACCTCGCTAACGCGGAAGACAGCAATAAAGGAAATAAGAATATATATATATATATATATATATATATATATATATATATATATATATATATATATATATATATATATATATATATATATATTTTTTTTTTTTTTTTTTTTTTTTTTGCTTTGTCGCTGTCTCCCGCGTTTGCGAGGTAGCGCAAGGAAACAGACGAAAGAAATGGCCCAACCCACCCCCATACACATGTATATACATACGTCCACACACGCAAATATACATACCTACACAGCCTTCCATGGTTTACCCCAGACGCTTCACATGCCCTGATTCAATCCACTGACAGCACGTCAACCCCGGTATACCACATCGCTCCAATTCACTCTATTCCTTGCCCTCCTTTCACCCTCCTGCATGTTCAGGCCCCGATCACACAAAATCTTTTTCACTCCATCTTTCCATCTCCAATTTGAGTAAGTGTGAATAAGCGCAAGGTTATTAGGTACAGTAGGGTTGAGGGTCAAGTCAATTGGGAGGTATGTTTGAATGGAGAAAAACTGGAGGAAGTGAAGTGTTTTAGATATCTGGGAGTGGTTCTGGCAGCGGATGGAACCATGGAAGCGGAAGTGAATCATAGGTTGGGGGAGGGGGCGATAATTCTGGGAGCCTTGAAGAATATTTGGAAGTCAAGAACAATATCTCGGAAACCAAAAATGGCTATGTTTGAAGGAATAGTGATTCCAACACTGTTGTATGGTTGCGAGGCGTGGGCTATGGTTAGAGTTGTGCGCAGGAGGGTGGATGTGCTGGAAATGAGATGTTTGAGGACAATATGTGGTGTGAGGTGGTTTGATCGAGTAAGCAATGTAAGGGTAAGAAAGATGTTTGGAAAAAAAAAGAGTTTGGTTGAGAGAGCAGAAGAGAGTGTTTTGAAATGGTTTGGTCACATGGAGAGAATGAGTGAGGAAAGATTGACCAAGAGGATATATGTGTCAGAGGTGGAGGGAACGAGGAGAAGTGGGAGACCAAATTGGAGGTGGAAGGATGGAATGAAAAAGATTTTGAGTGGTCGGGGCCTGAACATGCAGGAGGGTGAAAGGCGTGCAAGGATAAGAGTGAATTGTAACGATGTGGTATACCGGGGTCGACGTGCTGTCAATGGACTGAACCAGGACATGTGAAGCGTCTGGGGTAAACCAGGGAAAGTGTGTGGGGCCTGGATGTGGAAACGGAGCTGTGGTTTCGGTGCATTATTACATGACAGCCAGAGACTGAGTGTGAACGAATGTGGCCTTTGTTTTCTTTTCCTAGCGCTACCTCGCACACATGAGGGGGGAGGGGGTTGTTATTCCATGTGTGGCGAGGTGGCGATAGGAATAAATAAAGGCAGACAGTATGAATTATGTACATGTGTATCTATGTATATGTCTGTGTGTGTATATATATGTGTATATTGAGATATATAGGTATGTATATTTGCGTGTGTGGACGTGTATGTATATACGGTTGTACATGGTTGGGTTGGGCCGTTCTTTCGTCTGTTTCCTTGCGCTACCTCGCTAACGCGGGAGACAGCAATAAAGGAGAATAAGAATATATATATATATATATATATATATATGTATATATATATATATATATATATATATATATATATATATATATATATATATATATATATATATATATATATATTTATATATATATATATATATATATATATATATATATATATATATATATATATATATATATATATATATATATATATTTTTCTTTTTTGCTTTGTTGCTGTCTCCCGCGTTTGCGAGGTAGCGCAAGGAAACAGACGAAAGAAATGGCCCAACCCACCCCCATACACATGTATATACATACGTCCACACACGCAAATATACATACCTACACAGCTTTCCATGGTTTACCCCAGACGCTTCACATGCCCTGATTCAATCCACTGACAGCACGTCAACCCCGGTATACCACATCGCTCCAATTCACTCGATTCCTTGCCCTCCTTTCACCCTCCTGCATGTTCAGGCCCCGATCACACAAAATCTTTTTCACTCCATCTTTCCACCTCCAATTTGGTCTCCCTCTTCTCCTCGTTCCCTCCACCTCCGACACATATATCCTCTTGGTCAATCTTTCCTCACTCATTCTCTCCATGTGCCCAAACCATTTCAAAACACCCTTTTCTGCTCTCTCAACCACGCTCTTTTTATTTCCACACATCTCTCTTACCCTTACGTTACTTACTCGATCAAACCACCTCACACCACACATTGTCCTCATACATCTCATTTCCAGCACATCCATCCTCCTGCGCACCACTGTATCCATAGCCCACACCTCGCAACCATACAACATTGTTGGAACCACTATTCCTTCAAACATACCCATTTTTTGCTTTCCGAGATAATGTTCTCGACTTCCACACATTCTTCAAGGCTCCCAGAATTTTCGCCCCCTCCCACACCCTATGATCCTCTATAGGGGACTAGAGGGGACTAGAGGGGACGGGAGCGGGTGGCCAGAAATCCTCCCCTTTCTAAAATGGGAAACAGAAGAAGGAGTCACGCGGGGAGTGCTCATCCTCCTCGAAGGCTCAGACTGAGGTGTCTAAATGTGTGTGGATGTAACCAAGATGTGAAAAAAGGAGAGATAGGTAGTATGTTTGAGGAAAGGAACCTGGATGTTTTGGCTCTGAGTGAAACGAAGCTCAAGGGTAAAGGGGAAGAGCGGTTTGGAAATGTTTTGGGAGTAAAGTCATGGGTTAGTGAGAGGACAAGAGAAAGGGAAGGAGTAGCAGTACTCCTGAAACAGGAGTTGTGGGAGTATGTGATAGAATGTAAGAAAGTAAATTCTGGATTAATATGGGTAAAACTGAAAGTTGATGGAGAGTGATGGGTGATTATTGGTGCATATGCACCTGGGCATGAGAAGAAAGATCATGAGAGGCAAGTGTTTTGGGAGCAGCTGAATGAGTGTGTTTGTGGTTTTGATGCACTAGACCGGGTTATAGTGAGGGGTGATTTGAATGCAAAGGTGAGTAATGTGGCAGTTGAGGGAATAATTGGTATACATGGGGTGTTCAGTGTTGTAAGTGGAAATGGTGAAGAGCTTGAGATATACGTGCTGAAAAAGGACTGGTGATTGGGAATACCTGGTTCAAAAAGCGAGATATACATAAGTATACGTATGAAAGTAGGAGAGATGGCCAGAGAGCGTTACTGGATTACGTGTTAATTGACAGGCGCGCGAAAGAGAGATCTTTGGATGTTAATGCGCTGAGAGGTACAACTGGAGGGATGTCTGATCATTATCTTGTGGAGCCTAAGGTGAAGATTTGTATAGGTTTTCAGAAAAGAAGAGTGAATATTGGGGTGAAGAGGGTGGTGAGAGTAAGTGACCTTGGGAAGGAGACTTGTGTGAGGAAGTACCAGGAGAGACTGAGTACTGAATGGAAAAAGGTGAGAGCAATGGAAGTAAGGGGAGTGGGGGAGGAATGGGATGTATTTAGGGAATCAGTGATGGATTGCACAAAAGATGCTTGTGGCATGAGAAGAGTGGGAGGTGGGTTGATTAGAAAGGGTAGTGAGTCGTGGGATGAAGAAGTAAGATTATTAGTGAAAGAGAAGAGAGAGGCATTTGGACGATTTTTGCAGGGAAAAAAATGCAATTGAGTGGGAGATGTATAAAAGAAAGAGACAGGAGGTCAAGAGAAAGGTGCAAGAGGTGAAAAAGAGGGCAAATGAGAGTTGGGGTGAGAGAGTATCATTAAATTTTAGGAAGAATAAAAAGATGTTCTGGAAGGAGGTAAATAAAGTGCATAAGACAAGGGAGCAAATGGGAACTTCAGTGAAGGGCGCAAATGGGGAGGTGATAACAAGTAGTGGTGATGTGAGAAGGAGATGAAGTGAGTATTTTGAAGGTTTGTTGAATGTGTTTGATGATAGAGTGGCAGATATAGGGTGTTTTGGTCGAGGTGGTGTGCAAAGTGAGAGGGTTAAGGAAAATGATTTGGTAAACAGAGAAGAGGTAGTAAAAGCTTTGCGGAAGATAAAAGCCGGCAAGGCAGCAGGTTTGGATGGCATTGCAGTGGAATTTATTAAAAAAGGTGGTGACTGTATTATTGACTGGTTGGTAAGGTTATTTAATGTATGTATGATTCATGGTGAGGTGCCTGAGGATTGGCGGAATGCGTGCATAGTGCCATTGTACAAAGGCAAAGAGGATAAGAGTGAGTGCTCAAATTACAGAGGTATAAGTTTGTTGAGTATTCCTGGTAAATTATATGGGAGGGTATTGATTGAGAGGGTGAAGGCATGTACAGAGCATCAGATTGGGGAAGAGCAGTGTGGTTTCAGAGGTGGTAGAGGATTTGTGGATCAGGTGTTTGATTTGAAGAATTTATGTGAGAAATACTTAGAAAAGCAAATGGATTTGTATGTAGCATTTATGGATCTGGAGAAGGCATATGATAGAGTTGATAGAGATGCTCTGTGGAAGCTACTAAGAATATATGGTGTAGGAGGCAAGTTGTTAGAAGCAGTGAAAAGTTTTTATCGAGGATGTAAGGCATTTGTCCGTGTAGGAAGAGAGGAAAGTGATTGGTTCTCAGTGAAAAAAAAAAAGAAAAAAAGAATATATATATATATATATATATATATATATATATATATATATATATATATATATATATATATATATATATATATATATATTATTGTAAAAAGGGAAACAGAAGGCGTCAAGAGAGGAATGTTCATCCTTCTCGACGGCTCAGATTGAGTGTCTGACTGTGTGTGGATGTAACCAAGTTGAGAAGAAAGGAGAGATAGGTAGTATGTTTGAGTTTAGGAACCTGGATGTTTTCGCTTTGTCTGAAACTAAGCTCAAGGATAAAGGGGTAGAGTGGTTTGGGAAAGTCTTTGGAGTAAAGTCAGGCGTTGGTGAGAAGACAATAGCCAAGGAAGGACTAGTACTACTCCTGAAGCAGGAGTTGTGAGAGTATGTGACAGAATTTAAGAATGTAAACTCTAGGTTGATGTGGATAAATCTTAAAGTGGATGGAGAGAGATGGATGATCAATGTTGCTGATGCACCTGGTCATGAGAAGAAAGATCATTATAGGCAAGTGTTTTGGGAGCAGCTGATTGAGTGTACTAGCAACTCTGATGCATGGATGATTTAAATGCGAAGGTGAGTAATGTGGCAGTTGAGGGTATAATTGGTGCACATGCGGCATTCAGTGTTGTTATTGGAAATGGTGAAGAGCTTGTGGTTTTGCTTGCTGAAAAGGGACTAATCTTTGGGAATATCTGGTTTAAAAAGAGGGAGAAGTATACGTATGTAATTAGGAGAGATGGTCAAAGGGCATTATTGTATTACATGTCAATTGATAGGCGTGTAAAAGAGAGACTTTTGGATATTAATATGCTGAGAGGGGTTGCTGGAGGGATATCTGATCACTACCTGGAGGCGAAGGTGAAGATTTGTAGAGATTTTCAAAAAAGAAAAGAGAATGTTGGGGAAAAGAGAGTGGTGAGGTTAAGTGAGCTTGGACAGGAGAGTCTTGTGAGATATTACCAGGGGAGATTGGTAAAAGGTGAAAGTAAGGGAGTTGTTGAGGAATGGAATGTATTTTTTGAAGCTTTGCCGGCTTGTTCAAAAGATGCATGTGGCATGAAAAAGGTGAGAGGTAGGAAGATTAGAAAGGGTAGTAAGTGGTTAGATGAAGAAATAAAGTTGTTAATCAAAGAGGAAAGAGAGACGTTTGGACGATACATGCAAGGAGGGAGTGCAGATGCCTGGGGATGTATAAGATAAACCGGCAGGAGGTCAAGAATTAGGTGCAAAATTTGAAAAAGAGGGCAAATGAGAGTTGAGTGAGAGAGTATCATTAAATCTTAGAGAGAATGAAATGATTTTTTGGAAAGAGGTAGATAATATGCGTAAGACAAGAGAACAAATGGGAACATCAGTGAAGGGGGCAAGTGCGGAATTGGTGAAGTTAGGAGATGGAGTGTATATTTTGAAGGTTGTTGAATGTGTCTGATGACAGAGTGGCAAATATAGGGTGTTTTGGTCTGGATGGTGCGCGAAGTGAGAGGGTCAGGGAGAATGGTTTGATTTAGAGAGAGGAGGTAGCGAAAGCTTTGCGGAAGATGAAATCCGGCAAGGCAGCGAGTTTGGATGGTATTGCAGTGGGATTTGTTAAAAAAAGATGGTGATTATGTTGTTGACTGGTTGGTAAAGGTATTCAATGTATTTATGGACCATGGCGAAGTGCCTGAGGATTGGCGGAATGCATGCATGGTGCAATTCTACAAAGGCAAAAGGGATAAAGCTGAGTATTCAAACTACAGAGGCAGAAGTTTGTTAAGTATTCCTGGGAAATTATATGGGAGGGTATTGATTGAGAGAGTGAAGGTATCTATAGAGCATCAGATTGGGGATGAAAAGTGTGGTTTCAGAAGTGGTAGAGGATTGCTTTGAAAAGTGTGCGTGGAAAATACTTAGAAAAACGGATAGATTTGTATGGAGCATTTGTGGATCTGGATAAGGCATATGATAGGATTGATAGAGATGCTTTGTGGAAGGTCTTCAGGGTATACGGTGTGGTAGGTAAGTTGTTAGAAACGGTGAACATCTTTTACCAGGGATATAGGACATGTGTATGAGTAGGAAGAGAGGAGAGTGACTGATTCTCATCGAATGTCGGTCTGCGGCAGGGGTGTGTGATGTCCCCATGGTTGTTTAATTTGCTTATGGATGAGGTGATTAAGGAGATCTCTGCTGTTTCATGTAGAAATATAACCTGTGGTTCCTGTTCACTCTCAGCAATAGCTAGAGAATGCAAATGTTTGCCGTTGCATTAAGAGACGTGATTTATTCGAGCTTTTGATAGCATGTGGGATTAATGACAGACTATAGATTAGTATCACAAAAGACGACTTTGAGAAACTGGTAAAATGGGTATGAATAACAAAATGTCAACTGGCTAAATAATGGACAGTGTGCCATTTTTCCATCTAATATTCATTTAATGGTTTTGGGTGTATCCGGTAAGTTATTTCAAAGGTCATCTCCAAAGCGAACTAACATAAAGATCCTTGTAATCTGATTGACTAATACCAAACTTGAAATCCACATATATCACTCATAATGACTCCGAGATAATATGTGACTGATCCCGATATGACTACCACCAACACAGAACCTCACTCCCACCGCACGCATGTCGCACTCCATGAAAAAAGCCATCCATTGGCCTCATTCTATCTGCCATGTTCCCTTATGTTATGCTCCTCAAAAATTGAATCCCCATCACATGTTCAACATTACAATAAATCAATGAAGTATACGTAATAGATAGAAGATCTATGCGACACGTCATACACGCGTAGGATTCTTAACTTGAAATTAAGAAAGTATCATTGTAATGTTATATGGACCATAGATTTATCAAATATCCGAATATATATACGATAATTACATGTTATAGTGAAACTTTAATAGGACCAGCCTGTAGAAAGTAATATGTTAAAGTAAAGCATTTCCTCCGTTTGCTTATGAACAATTAAGCTGCAGTGCAGAAAACTGAGGTGGTACACTTTGAAGTGCTAGTACATAACCGCATCACTATTCTCATCTTGATGCACTTATTTATTTTGCAAACGTCTTCATTCTGCCTCCTCAAGCTGGAATTATCAAAGGCAGGCCCGACACTTCTTGCTTCACTTTTCTTTAACCTAAGGCCATGTTTTCCATTCCACCACCCTGGCCTCTCCACCAACACCGTCCATGGTGATTTCACCTCTGGCAGTTAAATCATTGTCAGGTAATGGGTTTTATCATTAGTCCTTGATAAGGAAGGCACTTCTATTTATCAATCTTTATTATTTCCTACTTGAGTCAAGGTATCGATGGTGTCAAAGGATGAATTGCGTGATCTCCCGACCTTAGCTCAGACAAAGCCTCTCTTCATCCATGTTTGGCTCCGAACTCAAGAGGTGATACTCTCAGGTTCGCATACCATGGAAAGGAAAGAGTGACATCGCAAAAATTTCTTGTTACTTTATCGAAACAGAAGTTAGCACCAGTTTTGACCATCCTTCCTGGTGGTCAAACGTGCCTGTGTTTGATTTACTAAACAATTCATTGGAGCAGATCTAACATCCTTTTTTATGATTTTTCAGTGTTCTGTCACTAACTTTTCAAGAACTTTTTTGTGTGTTTTGAAGTGTTTACCTAGTTGTAAATCATACCGTAACGCTAATTAACATTACAAAATGTGAGGTGAAAAAAGAGAAAAATACTCCTGCACGTGTGCCTAGGAAGCATTGTGCGGATTTTTGGGAACGCAGAACTCTTGTAAGCTAACATACAAGGTAGTGTCTTTTCTCTGACTTTCTTTTAACTAAGCCATATTGCTAGTAATATATAATCAGACTGATATCCTAGTCTTCATAAATCGCCTTGCAGTTTCTGGCCACAGTATCTCGCACGACCTTCTCGTCCTTTCGATATGTTGTGGTAAATGTATTTCTGTGGTAAACTTCAGTGCTGTCACGTTACGGTTGTGTGTTTGCCAAAAGTTTTTGTTCTAGCATGTTGTTCACAGTAGTATCAAAATTTAGTATTTGAATATCCATTGTTAGTTAACATTTGCCGGACACATCGGAGTTCTTGATGTAGAAGTTGCCAGGCTGAGCAAACCTTGATCGCTCTCCTTACGTATGCATGAATGACACTCCTCTTGTAATTTTGAGTATATTCACTTATTCCATTCATACTTTTACCTTTGTTGGAGGCCTTCTGTAAACGTCGGTGAGAAAAGATCCTGTTGTAGCACTAACCGTTACTTCCAAGGAAGGTATCTTATCATTATTGTTCAGCTCTAATGTTACTCTTAATCCTGATGGTTCTTGGAGTCGGTTACGGAGGTCTTCCAATAAGTTCAAGTAATCTACTCACATGAAAATCTCGTTTATATATCTGCGGTTAATCTGGGGAGTCATGCTTTCAAGTCTCAGTACTGTAGTTTCGACATAGGACATAAATGTGTATGGTGAGAATAAGTGAGCCTAGAAAAAAGACTTGTGTGAAGAAGAACCAGGAGAGATTGACTGTAGAATGGCAAAAGTTGAGAGGAAATGACGAGAGGGGAGGGGATATAGAGCATGTGTACGAGTAGGAAAAGAGGAGAGTGACTTGTCCCCGGTGAAGGTCGGACTTCGGCAGGGGTGTTTGATGTCCTTATAGCTGTATATATATCTTTTTTATAAATGGGGTGGTTAGGGAGGTAAATGCAATAGTTTTCGAGAGAGTGGGGAGTATACAGCCTGTTGGAGGTGAGTGGGCCTGAGAATTGAGCGAATTGTTGTTCAGGGATGTTTTACCACTGATGGTTGATTCGAGTGAGAAATTCCAGAAGTTGGTGACCGAGTTTGGAAAAGTATTTGAAAGGAGAAAGTTGAGAGTAAATGTGAATAAGAGCAAGGTTATCAGGTTCAGCAGAGTTGAGGGACAAGATGGGATGGAAGTACAAGTGGAAAATATCGAAGGAAGTAGAGCGTTTAGATATATGGGAGTGGACTTAGCATTGAGTGGAACCATTTTAGCGGAAGTAAGTCAAGGTGTGGGGTACAGGCCGAAGGTTCTGCGAGCGATGAAAAATATGTGGAAAGAGAGAATGTTATCTTGCAGAGCAAAAATGGGCATGTCTGAAAAAATAGTAGTTCCAACAATATCATATGCTTACGAGGCATGGATGTCTTGGAAATGAAATGTTTGCGGAAAATATGTGGTGTGAGGGGGTTTGATCGAGTAAGTAATGAAAGGGTAAGAGATATGTGTGGTAATAATAAGAATGTTGTTGAGAGACCAGAAGAGTGTGTGTTGAAATGGTTTGGACATGTGGAACGAATGAGATCGAAAAGGTTGAAAAAGAGGATTTATTTGTCAGAGGAGAAGCAGGTGGACCGAACTGGAGGTGGATGGATAGAGTGAAAAAGATTTTGTGTGATCGGAGCCTGAACATGCAGGAGGGTGAGATACGTGAAAGGAATAGTGAATTTGAAAGATGCGGAATATCGAGGTCGACATGGAGTCAATGGATTGAACTAAAGCATGTGAAACGTCTGAGGTAAATCATGTAAAGATCTGTGGTGCCTGTATGTGGATAGGAAGTTGGGATTTCGATGCATTACACATGACAGCTAGAGACTGAATGGGAGCTTGCCTTCAACCATTCCTGGCGCTACTCTGTCCCACAGGAAACAGCATCGGTACCCCTGCTTCAGCGAGTGAGCGTCAGGAGAAAAAACAAAAACGGCCATATTCGTTCACACTCAGTCTCTTGCTGTCATGTGTAAGGCACCGAAACCACACCTGTCTATCCACATCCAGGACCTACAAACCTTCCCATGGTTTACCCCAGATGTTTCATATGTCTTGGTTCAGTCCATTGACATCACGTCGACCTCGGTATACCACATCGTTCCAATTCACTCTATTCCTTGCACTCCTCTCACCCTCCTGTATGTTCAGGCCCCGATCGCTAAAAATCTCTTTCACTGCATCCTTAAACCTCCAAATTGGTCTGCGGCTTCTCCTTGCTCCCTCCACCTCTGACACATATATCCACTTTGTCAATCTTTCCCCACTAATTCTCTCCGTATGCCCAGACCATTTCAAAACACCCTCTTCTGCTCTCTGAACCACCTTCTATATATTTCCACACATATGTCTTACCCTTCCATTACTTACTTAATCAAACCACCTAACACCACATATTGTTTTCAAACATGTCATTTCCAACACATCCACCCTTATCCATGCAACCCTATCTATAGCCCATACCTTTCTTCTTTCACACACTTTACCAAACTCAGTCACCAGCTTCTGCAGTTTCTCACATGAATAAGCCACCAGCGCTGTATCATCAGCGAACAACAACTGACTCACTTCCCAAGCCCGCTCATCCACAGCAGACTGCATACTTGCCCCTCTTTCCAAAACTCTGGCATTCACCTCCCTAACAACCCCATCAATAAACAAATTAAACAACCATGGAGACATCACACACCCCTGCCGCAAACCTGCATTCACTGAGAACCAATCACTTTCCTCTCTTCATACACGTACACATGCCTTACATCCTCGATAAAAACTTTTCACTGATTCTAACAACTTTCCTCCCACACCATATATTCGTAATACCTTCCACAGGGCATCTCTATCAACTATATCATATGCCTTCTCCAGATCCATAAATGCTACATACAAATCCATTTGCTTTTCTAAGTATTTCTCACATTCTTCAAAGCAAACACCTGATCCACACATCCTCTACTACTTCTGAAACCACACTGCTCTTTCCCAATCTGATGCTCTGTACATGCCTTCACCTTCTCAATCAATACCCTCCCATATAATTTACCAGGAATACTCAACAAACTTATACCCCTGAAATCTGAGCACTCACTCTTATACCCTTTTGCTTGTAAAACGCACTTATGCAAGGCCATTCCGCAATCCCTCAGGCACCTCACCATGAATCATACATACATTAAACCAGTCAACAATAACACTCACCACTTTTTAAATAAAAATTTCGCACTGCAATACCATCAAACCTGCTGCCTTGCCTCCTGCTTTCATCTTCGCAAA
>NC_092237.1:36702850-36725334 GCF_036320965.1 Panulirus ornatus
AAAACACTTCACTTTCTCCAGTTTTTCTTCATTAAAACTTACCTCCCAATTGACTTGTCCCTCAAACCTACTGTACCTAATAACCTTGCTCTTATTCACATTTACTCTCAGCTTTCCTCTTTCACACACTTTACCAAACTCAGTCACCAGCTCTGCAGTTTCTCACCCGAATCTGGCATCAGCGTTGTATCATCAGCGAACAACAACTGACTCACTTCCCAAGCTCTCTCATCCACAACAGACAGCATACTTGCCACCTCATTCAAAAACCTTTTCACTCCATCTTTTCACCTCCAATTTGGTCTCACAGTTCTTGTTCCCTTCCACCTCTAACACATATATCCTCTTTGTCAATCTTTCCTCACTAATTTACTCTATGTGGCCAGACCATTTCAAAGCATCCTCTTCTGCTCTCTCAATCACTCTTTTTTTAACACACTTCTCTCTTATCCTTTCATTACTTACTCAATCAAACCACAATTCCCTCTGTAACCCACGTCTCGCAACCGTTTAACATTGTTGGAGCGATTATTCCTTCAAACATACCCTTTTTTTGTTTTCCGAGAGAATGTTCTCGCTTACCACATATTTTTCAACGCTCCCATAATTTTTGCCCCTCCCCACCCTGTGACTCACTTCCGCTTCCATGGTTCCATCCGCTGCGAAATCCACTCGCAGATATGCAAAACACTTTACTTTCTCTAGTTTTACTCCATTCAAACTTACCTCCCAAGTGACTTGTCACTAAACCCTACTGTAACTAATAACCTCCCTGTTATTCACATTTACTCTCAGCTTTCTTTTTTCACACACTTTACCAAACTCAGTCACCAGCTTCTCTGCAGTTTCTCACCCGAATCATCCACTTGCGCTGTATCATCAGAGAACATCTGACTCACTTCCAAGCCCTCTCATCCACAACAGACTGCATACTTGCCCCTCTCTCCAAAACTCTTGCATTCACCTACCAAACAACCCCATCGATAAACAAATTAAAAAACCATGGAGACATCACGCACCTCTGCCGCAAACTAACCTTCACAGAGAACCAATCACTTTCCTCTCTTCCTACACGTACATATGCCATACATCCTCGATAAAAACTTTTCACTGCTTCTAACAAGTTGCCCCCACACCATATATTCTTAATACCTTCCAGAGAGCATCTGTATCAACTCTATCATATGCCTTCTCCAGATCCATAAATGCTACATACAAATCCATTTGCTTTTCTAAGTATTTCTCACATACATTCTTCAATATGAAACACCTGATCCACACATCCTCTACCACTTCTGAAATCACACCACTCTTCCCCAATTTGATGCTCTGTACATGCCCTCACCCTCTCAATCAATACCCTCCGACATAATTTCCCAGGAATACTCAACAAACTTATACCTGTATAATTTGAGCAATGACTCTTATCCCCTTTGCCTTTGTACAATGGCACCATGTATGCATTCCGCCAATCCTCAAGCACCTCACCACGAGTCTTACATAAAACAAATATCCTTACCAACCAGTGAACAACACAGTCATCCCTTTTTTTTAATATATTCCACTGCTATACCATCCAAACCCGCTGCCTTGTCTGACTTTCTTCTGCAAAGTTACTACTAACTCTTCTCTGTTTACCAAATCATTCTCCCTAACCCTCTCACTTCGCGCACCACCTCGACCAAAACACCCAATACCTTCCACTCTGTCATCAAACACATTCAACAAACCTTCAAAATACTCCATCTCCTTCTCACATCACTACTACTTGTTATCACCTCGCTATTAGCCCCCTTCCCTGAAGTTCCCATTTGTTCCCTCGTCTTACGCACTTTATTTACCTCCTTACAAAAAATCTTTCTATTCTCCCTAAGATTTAATGATACTCACACCCCAACTCTCATTTGCCCTCTTTTTCACCTCTTGCACCTTTCTCTTGACCTCCTGCCTCTTTATTTTATACATCTCCCAGTCATTTGCATTATTTCCCTTTAAAAATCGTTCAAATGTCTCTCTCTTCACTTTTACTAATAATCTTACTTCTTCATCCCACCACTCACTACCCTTTCTAATCTGCCCACCTCCCACGCTTCTTAAGCCACAAGTATCTTTTGCGCAAGCCATCACTGCTTCCCTAAATATATCCCATTCCTTCCCCACACCCGTTACGTACTTTGTTCTCATCTTTTTCCATTCTGTACTCAGTTTCTCCTGGTACTTCCTCATACAAGGTTTCCTTCCTAAGCTCACTTGCTCCCACCTTTTTCTTCACCGCAACATTCTCTCTTCCTTTCTGAAAACGTCTACAAATCGTCACCTTCGCCTCCACAAGATAATGGTCAGACATCCCTCCAGTTGCACCAATCAGCACATTAACATCCAAAAGTCTCTCTTTCGCATGCTTATCAATTAACACGTAATCCAATAACGCTCTCTGGCCATCTCTGCTACTACATACATATACTTATGTATATCTCTCTCTTTAAACCAGGTATTCCCAATCACCAGTCCTTTTTCAGCACATAAATCTGCAAGATCATCACCATTTCCATTTGCAACACTGAACATCGCATGTACACCAATCATTCCCTCAACTGCCACATTACTCACCTTTGCATTCAAATCACCCATCACTATAAACTGGTCTCGTGCGTCGAAACTACTAACACATTCACTCAGCTTCTCCCATAACCTTTGCCTCTCATGATCTTTCTTCTCATGCCCAGTAATCACCCATCTCTCTCCATCCACTTTCAGTTTTACCCATATCAATCTAGAGTTTACTTTCTTACACTCTATCACATACTCCCACCACTTCCTGTTTCAGGAGTAGTGCTACTCCTTCCCTTGCTCTTGTCCTCTCAAAAAAACCCGAGTTTACTCCCAAGACATTCCTAACGACTCTTCCCCTTTACTCTGGAGCTTCGTTTCTCTCAGAACCGAAACCTCAAGGTTTCTTTCCACAAACATACTACCTATCTCTCCTTTCTTCTCACCTTGGTTACATCCTCACACATTTAGACACAGCAATCTGAGCCTTCGAGGAGGATGAGCGCCCCCCGCGTGACTGCTTCTTCTGTTTCCCCTTTTAGAAAGTTACAATACAAGGAGGGGAGTGTTTCCATACCCCAGCTCCCTTCCCCTTTAGTCGCCTTCTACGACACGTGAGGAATGCGTTGGAAGTATTCTTTCTCCCCTATCCCCAGAGATAAGGCATATATATATATATATATATATATATATATATATATTCATATATATTCATAGATATATATATATATATATATATATATATATATATATATATATATATATATATATATATCTATGAATATATATGAATATATATATATATATATATATATATATATATATATATATATATATATTTTTTTTTTTTTTTTTTTTTATACTTTGTCGCTGTCTCCCGCGTTTGCGAGGTAGCTTAAGGAAACAGACGAAAGAAATGGCCCAACCCCCCCCCCCCAAACACATGTACATACACACGTCCACACACGCAAATATACATACCTACACAGCTTTCCATGGTTTACCCCAGACGCTTCACATGCCTTGATTCAATCCACTGACAGCACGTCAACCCCTGTATACCACATCGCTCCAATTCACTCTATTCCTTGCCCTCCTTTCACCCTCCTGCATGTTCAGGCCCCGATCACACAAAATCTTTTTCACTCCATCTTTCCACCTCCAATTTGGTCTCCCTCTTCTCCTCGTTCCCTCCACCTCCGACACATATATCCTCTTGGTCAATCTTTCCTCACTCATTCTCTCCATGTGCCCAAACCATTTCAAAACACCCTCTTCTGCTCTCTCAACCACGCTCTTTTTATTTCCACACATCTCTCTTACCCTTACGTTACTTACTCGATCAAACCACCTCACACCACACATTGTCCTCAAACATCTCATTTCCAGCACATCCATCCTCCTGCGCACAACTCTATCCATAGCCCACGCCTCGCAACCATACAACATTGTTGGAACCACTATTCCTTCAAACATACCCATTTTTGCTTTCCGAGATAATGTTCTCGACTTCCACACATTTTTCAAGGCTCCCAAAATTTTCGCCCCCTCCCCCACCCTATGATCCACTTCCGCTTCCATGGTTCCATCCGCTGACAGATCCACTCCCAGATATCTAAAACACTTCACTTCCTCCAGTTTTTCTCCATTCAAACTCACCTCCCAATTGACTTGACCCTCAACCCTACTGTACCTAATAACCTTGCTCTTATTCACATTTACTCTTAACTTTCTTCTTCCACACACTTTACCAAACTCAGTCACCAGCTTCTGCAGTTTCTCACATGAATCAGCCACCAGCGCTGTATCATCAGCGAACAACAACTGACTCACTTCCCAAGCTCTCTCATCCCCAACAGACTTCATACTTGCCCCTCTTTCCAGGACTCTTGCATTTACCTCCCTAACAACCCCATCCATAAACAAATTAAACAACCATGGAGACATCACACACCCCTGCCGCAAACCTACATTCACTGAGAACCAATCACTTTCCTCTCTTCCTACACGTACACATGCCTTACATCCTCGATAAAAACTTTTCACTGCTTCTAACAACTTGCCTCCCACACCATATATTCTTAATACCTTCCACAGAGCATCTCTATCAACTCTATCATATGCCTTCTCCAGATCCATAAATGCTACATACAAATCCATTTGCTTTTCTAAGTATTTCTCACATACATTCTTCAAAGCAAACACCTGATCCACACATCCTCTACCACTTCTGAAACCGCACTGCTCTTCCCCAATCTGATGCTCTGTACCTGCCTTCGCCCTCTCAATCAATACCCTCCCATATAATTTACCAGGAATACTCAACAAACTTATACCTCTGTAATTTGAGCACTCACTCTTATCCCCTTTGCCTTTGTACAATGGCACTATGCACGCATTCCGCCAATCCTCAGGCACCTCACCATGAGTCATACATACATTAAATAACCTTACCAACCAGTCAACAATACAGTCACCCCCTTTTTTAATAAATTCCACTGCAATACCATCCAAACCTGCTGCCTTGCCGGCTTTCATCTTCCGCAAAGCTTTTACTACCTCTTCTCTGTTTATCAAATCATTTTCCCTAACCCTCTCACTTTGCACACCACCTCGACCAAAACACCCTATATCTGCCACTCTGTCATCAGACACATTCAACAAACCTTCAAAATACTCATTCCATCTCCTTCTCACATCACCGCTACTTGTTATCACCTCCCCATTTGCGCCCTTCACTGAAGTTCCCATTTGCTCCCTTGTCTTACGCACCCTATTTACCTCCTTCCAGAACATCTTTTTATTCTCCCTAAAATTTACTGATAGTCTCTCACCCCAACTCTCATTTGCCCTTTTTTTCACCTCTTGCACCTTTCTCTTGACCTCCTGTCTCTTTCTTTTATACTTCTCCCACTCAATTGCATTTTTTCCCTGCAGAAATCGTCCAAATGCCTCTCTCTTCTCTTTCACTAATACTCTTACTTCTTCATCCCACCACTCACTACCCTTTCTAAACAGCCCACCTCCCACTCTTCTCATGCCACAAGCATCTTTTGCGCAGTCCATCACTGATTCCCTAAATACATCCCATTCCTCCCCCACTCCCCTTACTTCCATTGTTCTCACCTTTTTCCATTCTGTACACAGTCTCTCCTGGTACTTCCCCACACAGGTCTCCTTCCCAAGCTCACTTACTCTCACCACCTTCTTCACCCCAACATTCACTCCTCTTTTCTGAAAACCCATACTAATCTTCACCTTAGCCTCCACAAGATAATGATCAGACATCCCTCCAGTTGCACCTCTCAGCACATTTACATCCAAAAGTCTCTCTTTCGCGCGCCTGTCAATTAACACGTAATCCAATAACGCTCTCTGGCCATCTCTCCTACTTACATAAGTATACTTATGTATATCTCGCTTTTTAAACCAGGTATTCCCAATCATCAGTCCTTTTTCAGCACATAAATCTACAAGCTCTTCACCATTTCCATTTACAACACTGAACACCCCATGCATACCAATTATTCCCTCAACTGCCACATTACTCACCTTTGCATTCAAATCACCCATCACTATAACCCGGTCTCGTGCATCAAAACCGCTAACACACTCATTTAGCTGCTCCCAAAACACTTGCCTCTCATGATCTTTCTTCTCATGCCCAGGTGCATATGCACCAATAATCACCCACCTCTCTCCATCAACTTTCAGTTTTACCCATATTAATCGAGAATTTACTTTCTTACATTCTATCACATACTCCCACAACTCCTGTTTCAGGAGTATTGCTACTCCTTCCCTTGCTCTTGTCCTCTCACTAACCCCTGACTTCACTCCCCAGACATTTCCAAACCACTCTTCCCCTTTACCCTTGAGCTTCGTTTCACTCAGAGCCAAAACATCCAGGTTCCTTTCCTCAAACATACTACCTATCTCTCCTTTTTTCACATCTTGGTTACATCCACACACATTTAGGCATCCCACTCTGAGCCTTCGAGGAGGATGATCACTCCCCGCGTGACTCCTTCTTCTGTTTCCCATTTTAGAAAGTTAATACAAGGAGGGGAGGATTTCCGGCCCCCCGCTCCCGTCCCCTCTAGTCCCCTCTATATATATATATATATATATTGTTGACTGGTTGGTAAGGTTATTTAATGTATGTATGACTCATGGTGAGGTGCCTGAGGATTGGCGGAATGCGTGCATAGTGCCATTGTACAAAGGCAAAGGGGATAAGAGTGAGTGCTCAAATTACAGAGGTATAAGTTTGTTGAGTATTCCTGGTAAATTATATGGGAGGGTATTGATTGAGAGGGTGAAGGCATGTACAGAGCATCAGATTGGGGAAGAGCAGTGCGGTTTCAGAAGTGGTAGAGGATGTGTGGATCAGGTGTTTGCTTTGAAGAATGTATGTGAGAAATACTTAGAAAAGCAAATGGATTTGTTTGTAGCATTTATGGATCTGGAGAAGGCATATGATAGAGTTGATAGAGATGCTCTGTGGAAGGTATTAAGAATATATGGTGTGGGAGGCAAGTTGTTAGAAGCAGTGAAAAGTTTTTATCGAGGATGTAAGGCATGTGTACGTGTAGGAAGAGAGGAAAGTGATTGGTTCTCAGTGAATGTAGGTTTGCGGCAGGGGTGTGTGATGTCTCCATGGTTGTTTAATTTGTTTATGGATGGGGTTGTAAGGGAGGTAAATGCAAGAGTCCTGGAAAGAGGGGCAAGTATGAAGTCTGTTGGGGATGAGAGAGCTTGGGAAGTGAGTCAGTTGTTGTTCGCTGATGATACAGCGCTGGTGGCTGATTCATGTGAGAAACTGCAGAAGCTGGTGACTGAGTTTGGTAAAGTGTGTGGAAGAAGAAAGTTGAGAGTAAATGTGAATAAGAGCAAGGTTATTAGGTACAGTAGGGGTGAGGGTCAAGTCAATTGGGAGGTGAATTTGAATGGAGAAAAACTGGAGGAAGTGAAGTGTTTTAGATATCTGGGAGTGGATCTGTCAGCGGATGGAACCATGGAAGCGGAAGTGGATCATAGGGTGGGGGAGGGGGCGAAAATTTTGGGAGCCTTGAAAAATGTGTGGAAGTCGAGAACATTATCTCGGAAAGCAAAAATGGGTATGTTTGAGGGAATAGTGGTTCCAACAATGTTGTATGGTTGCGAGGCGTGGGCTATGGATAGAGATGTGCGCAGGAGGATGGATGTGCTGGAAATGAGATGTTTGAGGACAATGTGTGGTGTGAGGTGGTTTGATCGAGTAAGTAACGTAAGGGTAAGAGAGATGTGTGGAAATAAAAAGAGCGTGGTTGAGAGAGCAGAAGAGGGTGTTTTGAAATGGTTTGGGCACATGGAGAGAATGAGTGAGGAGAGATTGACCAAGAGGATATATGTGTCGGAGGTGGAGGGAACGAGGAGAAGAGGGAGACCAAATTGGAGGTGGAAAGATGGAGTGAAAAAGATTTTGTGTGATCGGGGCCTGAACATGCTGGAGGGTGAAAGGAGGGCAAGAAATAGAGTGAATTGGAGTCATGTGGTATACAGGGGTTGACGTGCTGTCAGTGGATTGAAGCAAGGCATGTGAAGCGTCTGGGGTAAACCATGGAAGGCTGTGTAGGTATGTATATTTGCGTGTGTGGACGTGTGTATGTACATGTGTATGGGGGGGGGGGTTGGGCCATTTCTTTCGTCTGTTTCCTTTGCGCTACCTCGCAGACGCGGGAGACAGCGACAAAGTATAAAAAAAAAAAAAAAAAAAAAATATATATATATATATATATATATATATATATATATATATATATATATATATATATATATATATATATATACATACACGTCAACACACGCAAATATACATACCTATATATCTCAATGTACACATATATATATACACACACAGACACATACATATATACCCATGCACACAATTCACACTGTCTGCTTTTATTCATTCCCATCGTCACCTCGCCACACATGGAATACCATCCCCCTCCTCCCTCATGTGTGCGAGGCAGCGCTAGGAAAAGACAACAAAGGCCCCATTCGTTCGCACTCAGTCTCTAGCTGTCATGCAATAATGCCAGAAACCACAGCTCCCTTTCCACATCCAGGCCCCACACAACTTTCCATGGTTTACCCCAGACGCTTCACATGCCCTGATTCAATCCACTGACAGCACGTCAACCCTGGTATATCACATCGATCCAATTCTCTCTATTCCTTGCCCGCCTTTCACCCTCCTGCATGTTGAAGCCCCGATCACTCAAAATCTTTTTCACTCCATCTTTCCACTTCCAATTTGGTCTCCCACTTCTCCTCGTTCCCTCCACCTCCGACACGTATATCCTCTTGGTTAATCTTTCCTCACTCATTCTCTCCATGTGACCAAACCATTTCAAAACACACTCTTCTGCTCTCTAAACCACGCTCTTTTTATTTCCACACTATTCTCTTACCCTTACATTACTTACTCCATCAAACCACCTCACACCACACATTGTCCTCAAACATCTCATTTCCAGCACATCCACCCTCCTGCGCACAACTCAATCCATAGCCCACGCCTCGCAACCATACAACGTTGTTGGAACCACTATTCCTTGAAACTTACCCATTTTTGCTTTCCGAGATAATGTTCTCGACTTCCACACATTCTTCAAGGCTCCCAGGATTTTCACCCCCTCCCCCACCCTATGATTCAGTTCCGCTTCCATGGTTCCATCCGCTGCCAGATCCACTCCCAGATATCTAAAACACTTTACTTCCTCCAGTTTTTCTCCATTCAAACTTACCTCCCAATTGACTTGACCCTCAACCCTACTGTACCAAATAACCTTGCTCTTATTCACATTTATTCTTAACTTTCTTCTTTCACACACTTTACCAAACTCAGTCACCAGCTTCTGCGGTTTCTCACATGAATCAGCCACCAGCGCTGTATCATCACCGAACAACAACTGACTCACTTCCCAAGCTCTCTCATCCACAATAGACTTCATACTTGCCCCTTTCTCCAAAACTCTTGCATTCACCTCCCTAACAACCCCATCCATGTGATTGGACAATCACATGTTTACCAAATGGCGTCCTAGCTTCGTCTCTTCGATGTATATCAACTGACTGTTATATTTCTCTCTTGTGTCTACCCTGATGATGTGATTATTACACGAAAGTGCATTTGGGAACTTTTCGTGTTTCATTTTCCCCGTGGACTCATAGGAATATATATATATATATATATATATATATATATATATATATATATATATATATATATATATATATATATATATATATATATATATATATATATATATATATATATTTGGGAGCGGGGGGCCGGAAATCCTCCCCTCCTTGTATTAACTTTCTAAAATGGGAAACAGAAGAAGGAGTCACGCGGGGAGTGCTCATCCTCCTCGAAGGCTCAGAGTGGGGTGCCTAAATGTGTGTGGATGTAACCAAGATGTGAAAAAAGGAGAGATAGGTAGTATGTTTGAGGAAAGGAACCTGGATGTTTTGGCTCTGAGTGAAACGAAGCTCAAGGGTAAAGGGGAAGAGTGGTTTGGAAATGTCTGGGGAGTGAAGTCAGGGGTTAGTGAGAGGACAAGAGCAAGGGAAGAAGTAGCAATACTCCTGAAACAGGAGTTGTGGGAGTATGTGATAGAATGTAAGAAAGTAAATTCTCGATTAATATGGGTAAAATTGAAAGTTGATGGAGAGAGGTAGGTGATTACTGGTGCATATGCACCTGGGCATGAGAAGAAAGATCATGAGAGGCAAGTGTTTTGGGAGCAGCTGAATGAGTGTGTTAGCGGTTTTGATGCACGAGACCGGGTTATAGTGATGGGTGATTTGAATGCAAAGGTGAGTAATGTGGCAGTTGAGGGAATAATTGGTATGCATGGGGTGTTCAGTGTTGTAAATGGAAATGGTGAAGAGCTTGTAGATTTATGTGCTGAAAAAGGACTGATGATTGGGAATACCTGGTTTAAAAAGCGAGATATACATAAGTATACTTATGTAAGTAGGAGAGATGGCCAGAGAGCGTTATTGGATTACGTGTTAAGTGACAGGCGTGCGAAAGAGAGACTTTTGGATGTCAATGTGCTGAGAGGTGCAACTGGAGGGATGTCTGATCATTATCTTGTGGAGGCTAAGGTGAAGATTAGTATGGGTTTTCAGAAAAGAAGAGTGAATGTTGGGGTGAAGAAGGTGGTGAGAGTAAGTGAGCTTGGGAAGGAGACCTGTGTGAAGAAGTATCAGGAGAGACTGTGTACAGAATGCAAAAAGGTGAGAACAATGGAAGTAAGGGGAGTGGGGGAGGAGTGGGATGTATTTAGGGAATCAGTGATGGATTGCGCAAAAGATGCTTGTGGCATGAGAAGAGTGGGAGGTGGGCTGTTTAGAAAGGGTAGTGAGTGGTGGGCTGAAGAAGTAAGAGTATTAGTGAAAGAGAAGAGAGAGGCATTTGGACGATTTTTGCAGGGAAAAAATGCAATTGAGTGGGAGAAGTATAAAAGAAAGAGACAGGAGGTCAAGAGAAAGGTGCAAGAGGTGAAAAAAAGGGCAAATGAGAGTTGGGGTGAGAGACTATCAGTAAATTTTAGGGAGAATAAAAAGATGTTCTGGAAGGAGGTAAATAGGGTGCGTAAGACAAGGGAGCAAATGGGAACTTCAGTGAAGGGCGTAAATGGGGAGGTGATAACAAGTAGTGGTGATGTGAGAAGGAGATGGAATGAGTATTTTGAAGGTTTGTTGAATGTGTCTGATGACAGAGTGGCAGATATAGGGTGTTTTGGTCGAGGTGGTGTGCAAAGTGAGAGGGTTAGGGAAAATGATTTGGTAAACAGAGAAGAGGTAGTAAAAGCTTTGCGGAAGATGAAAGCCGGCAAGGCAGCAGGTTTGGATGGTATTGCAGTGGAATTTATTAAAAAACGGGGTGACTGTATTGTTGACTGGTTGGTAAGGTTATTTAATGTATGTATGACTCATGGTGAGGTGCCTGAGGATTGGCGGAATGCGTGCATAGTGCCATTGTACAAAGGCAAAGGGGATAAGAGTGAGTGCTCAAATTACAGAGGTATAAGTTTGTTGAGTATTCCTGGTAAATTATATGGGAGGGTATTGATTGAGAGGGTGAAGGCATGTACAGAGCATCAGATTGGGGAAGAGCAGTGTGGTTTCAGAAGTGGTAGAGGATGTGTGGATCAGGTGTTTGCTTTGAAGGATGTATGTGAGAAATACTTAGAAAAGCAAATGGATTTGTATGTAGCATTTATGGATCTGGAGAAGGCATATGATAGAGTTGATAGAGATGCTCTGTGGAAGGTATTAAGAATATATGGTGTGGGAGGCAAGTTGTTAGAAGCAGTGAAAAGTTTTTATCGAGGATGTAAGGCATGTGTACGTGTAGGAAGAGAGGAAAGTGATTGGTTCTCAGTGAATGTAGGTTTGCGGCAGGGGTGTGTGATGTCTCCATGGTTGTTTAATTTGTTTATGGATGGGGTTGTTAGGGAGGTAAATGCAAGAGTCTTGGAAAGAGGGGCAAGTATGAAGTCTGTTGGGGATGAGAGAGCTTGGGAAGTGAGTCAGTTGTTGTTCGCTGATGATACAGCACTGGTGGCGGATTCATGTGAGAAACTGCAGAAGCTGGTGACGGAGTTTGGTAAAGTGTGTGGAAGAAGAAAGTTAAGAGTAAATGTGAATAAGAGCAAGGTTATTAGGTACAGTAGGGTTGAGGGTCAAGTCAATTGGGAGGTGAGTTTGAATGGAGAAAAACTGGAGGAAGTGAAGTGTTTTAGATATCTGGGAGTGGATCTGTCAGCGGATGGAACCATGGAAGCGGAAGTGGATCATAGGGTGGGGGAGGGGGCGAAAATTTTGGGAGCCTTGAAAAATGTGTGGAAGTCGAGAACATTATCCCGGAAAGCAAAAATGGGTATGTTTGAAGGAATAGTAGTTCCAACAATGTTGTATGGTTGCGAGGCGTGGGCTATGGATAGAGTTGTGCGCAGGAGGATGGATGTGCTGGAAATGAGATGTTTGGGGACAATGTGTGGTGTGAGGTGGTTTGATCGAGTAAGTAACGTAAGGGTAAGAGAGATGTGTGGAAATAAAAAGAGCGTGGTTGAGAGAGCAGAAGAGGGTGTTTTGAAATGGTTTGGGCACGTGGAGAGAATGAGTGAGGAAAGATTGACCAAGAGGATATATGTGTCGGAGGTGGTTGGAACGAGCAGAAGAGGGAGACCAAATTGGAGGTGGAAAGATGGAGTGAAAAGGATTTTGTGTGATCGGGGCCTGAACATGCAGGAGGGTGAAAGGAGGGCAAGGAATAGAGTGAATTGGAGCGATGTGGTATACAGGGGTTGACGTGCTGTCAGTGGATTGAATCAAGGCATTTGAAGCGTCCGGGGTAAACCAAGGAAAGCTGTGTAGGTATGTATATTTGCATGTGTGGACGTGTGTATGTACATGTGTATGGGGGGGGTTGGACCATTTCTTTCGTCTGTTTCCTTGCGCTACCTCGCAAACGCGGGAGACAGCGACAAAGTATAAAAAAAAAAAAAAATATATATATATATATATATATATATATATATATATATATATATATATATATATATATATATATATATATATATATTCATATATATATATATCCCTGGAGATAGGGGAGAAAGAATACTTCCCACGCATTCCTCGGGTGTCGTAGAAGGCGACTAAAGGGGAAGGGAGCGGGGGGGCTGGAAACCCTCCCCTCCTTGTATTCTAACTTTCTAAAAGGGGAAGCAGAAGAAAGAGTGACGCGGGGAGTGCTCATCCTCCTCAAAAGCTCAGATTGGGGTGTCTAAATGTGTGTGGATGTAACCAAGATGAGAAAAAAGGAGAGATATGTAGTATTTTTGAGGAAAGGAACCTGGATGTTTTGTCTCTGAGTGAAACGAAGCTCAAGGGTAAATGGGAAGAGTGGTTTGGGAATGTCTTAGGAGTAAAGTCAGGGGTTAGTGAGAGGAAAAGAGCAAGGGAAGGAGTGGGACTGCTCCTGAAACAGGAGTGGTGGGGGTATGTGAGAGTTTAAGAAAGTAAACTCTAGATTGATACGGGTGAAAATGAAAGTGGATGGAAAGAGATGGGTGATTATTGGTGCATATGCACATGGGCATGAAAAGAAAGATCATGAGAGGCAAGTGTTTTGGGGACAGCTGAGTGAGTGTGTTAGTAGGTTTGATGCACAAGACCGGGTTATAGTGGTGAGTGATTTGAATGCAAAGGTGTGTAATGTGGCAGTTGAGGGAATAATTTATGTTCATGGGGTGTTCAGTGATGTAAATGGAAATGATGAAGGTCTTGTAGATTTATGTGCTGAAAAAGGACTGATGATTGGGAATACCTGGTTTAAAAAGAGAGATATACATAAGTATCCGTATGTAAGTAGGAGAGATGGCAAGATAGCGTTATTGTATTACGCGTTAATTGATAGGCGCGCAAAAGAGAGATTTTTGAATGTTAATGTGCTGAGAGGTGCAACTGGAGGGATGTCTGATCATTATCTTGTGGAGACGTAGGTGAAGATTTGTATGGGTTTTCAGGAAAGAAGAGAGAATGTTGGGCTGAAGAGGGTGGTGAGAGTAAGTGAACTTGAGAAGGAGACTTTTGTGAGGAAGTACCGAGATAGACTGAGTACAGAATGGAAAAAGGTGAGAACAAAGGACTTAAGGGGATTGGGTGGGAAATTGGATGTATTTAGGGAAGCAGTAATGTCTTACACAAAAGATGCTTGTGGCATAAAAAGCGTGGGAAGTGGGCAGATTAGAAAGGGTAGTGAGTGGTGGGATGAAGAAGTAAGATTATTTGTGAAAGAGAAGAGAGAGGCATTTGGACGATTTTTGCAGGGAAATAATGCAAATGAGTGGGAGAATATAAATGAAAGAGGCAGGAGGTGAGGAGAAAGGTGCAAGAGGTGAAAAAGAGGGCAAATGAGAGTTGGGGTAAGAGAGTATCATTAAATTTTAGTGAGAATAAAAAGATGTTTTGGAAGGAGGTAAATAAAGTGCGTAAGACGAGGAAACAAATGGGAACTTCAGTGAAGGGGGCTAATGGGGAGGTGATAACAAGTAGTGGTGATGTGAGGAGATGGGGTGAGTATTTTTAAGGTTTGTTGAATGTGTTTGACGATAGAGTGGCAGATATAGGGTGTTTTGGTCGAGGTGGTGTGCAAAGTGAGAGGGTTAGGGAGAATTATTTGGTAGACAGAGAAGAGGTAGTAAAAGCTTTGCGAGAGATGATAGCCGGCAAGGTAGCGAGTTTGGATGGTATTGCAGTGGAATTTATTAAAAAAGGGGGTGACTCTATTTTTGACTGGTTGGTAAGGTTATTTAATGTATGTATGACTCATGATGAGGTGCCTGAGGATTGTTGGAATGGTAGCATAGTGCCATTATACAAAGGCAAAGGAAATAAAAGTGAGTGCTCAAATTACAGATGTATAAGCTTGTTGAGTATTCCTGGGAAACTATATGGGAGAGTTTTGATTGAGAGGGTGAAAGCATGTACAGATCAGATTGGGATAGAGCAGAGTGGTTTCAGAAGTGGTAGAGGATGTGTGGATCACGTGTTTGCTTTGAAGAATGTATATGAGAAATACTTAGTAAAGCAAATGGATTTGTATGTAGCATTTATGGATCTTCAGAAAGCATATGATAGAGCTGATAGAGATGCTCTGTGGAAGGTATTAAGAATATATGGTGTGGGAGGGAAGTTGTTAGATGCAGTGAAATGTTTTTATCGGGGATTTAAGGCATGTGCACGTATAGGAAGAGAGGAAAGTGATTGCTTCTCAGTGAATGTAGGTCTGCGGCAGGGGTGAGTGATGTCTCCATGGCTGTTTAATCTGTTTATGGATGGTTTTGTTAGGGAGGTGAATGCAAGAGTTATGGAAAGAGGGGCAAGTATGCAGTCTGTTATGGATGAGAGAGCTTGGGAAGTGAGTCAGTTGTTCTTCGGTGATGATACAGCGCTGGTGGCTGATTCATGTGAGAAATTGCAGAAGCTGGTAGCAGAGTTTGTAAGAGTGTGTGAAAGAAGAAAGCTGAGAGTAAATGTGAATAAGAGCAAGGTTATTAGGTACAGTAGGGTTAAGGGTCAAGTCAATTGGGAGGTAAGTTTGAATGGAGAAAAACTAGAAGAGGTGAAGTGTTTTAGATATCTAGGAGTGGATTTGGCAGCGGATGGAACCATGGAAGCGGAAGTCAATCATAGGTTGGGGAGGGGGCGAAAATCCTGGGAGCCTTGAAGAATGTATGGAAGTCGAGAACATTATCTCGGAAAGCAAAAATGGATATGTTTGAAGGAATAGTGGTGTCAACAACGTTATATGGTTGCGAGGCGTGGGCTGTGGATAGAGTTGTGCGGAGGAGGGTGGATGTGCTGGAAATTAGATGTTTGAGGACAATATGTGGTGTAATGTGGTTTGAGCGAGTAAGTAAGAATAGGGTAAGAGAGATGTGTGGTTATAACAAGAGTGTTGTTGAGAGAGCAAAAGAGGGTCTTTTGAAGTGCTTTGGTCACATGGAGATAATGAGTGAGGAAAGATTGACCAAGAGGATATATATGTCAGAGTTGAGGGAACGAGAAGAAGTTGGAGACGAAATTGGAGGTGGAAAGATGGAGTGAAAAAGATTTTGAGTGATCGGGGCCTGAACATACAGGAGAGTGAAAGGCGTTCAAGGAATAGAGTGAAGTGGAACGATGTGCTATACCTGGGTCGACCTGTTGTCAGTGGATTGAACCAGGGCATGTGAATATTCTGGGGTAAACCATGGAAAGTTCTGTGGGGCCTGGATGTGGAAAGGGAGCTGTGGTTTCGGTGCATTATTACATGACAGCTAGAGACTGAGTGTGAACGAATGCGGCCTTTGTTATCTTTTCCTAGCGCTACCTCGCTCACATGAGGGAGGAGGGGGGTGTTATTTCATGTGTGGCTAGGTGGTGATGGGTTTGGATAAGGGCAGACAGTATGAATTATGTCCATGTGTATATATGTATATGTCTGTGTATATATATATATATGTATATATATATATATATATATATATATATATATATATATATATATATATATATATATATATATATATATATATATATATATGTATATGTTGAGATGTATAGGAATGTATATTTGCGTGTATGGACGTGTATGTATTTACATGTGTACGTGGGTGGGTTGGGCCATTGTTTTGTCTGTTTTCTTGCGCTACCTTTTCAACGCGGGAGACAGCGACGAAGCAATATGATAATAATGATAAATATATATATATATATATATATATATATATATATATATATATATATATATATATATATATATATATATATATATTTCTTTTTTTTTTTTTGCTTTGTCGCTGTCTCCCGCTTTTGCGAGGTAGCGCAAGGAAACAGACGAAAGAAATGGCCCAACCCACCCCCATACACATATATATACATACGTCCACACACGCAAACATACATACCTACACAGCTTTCCATGGTTTACCCCAGACGCTTCATATGCCGTAATTCAATCCACTGACAGCACGTCAACCCCGGTATACCACATCGATCCAATTCACTCTATTCCTTGCCCTCCTTTCACCCTCCTGTATGTTCAGGTCCCGATCACACAAAATATTTTTCACTCCATCTTTCCACCTCCAATTTGGTCTCCCACTTCTCGTTAACTCCACCTCCGACACATATATCCTCTTGGTCAATCTTTCCTCACTCATTCTCTCCATGTGCCCAAACCATTTCAAAACACCCTCTTCTGCTCTCTCAACCACGCTCTTTTTATTTCCACACATCTCTCTTACCCTTACGTTACTTACTCGATCAAACCACCTCACACCACACATTGTCCTCAAACATCTCATTTCCAGCACATCCATCCTCCTGCGCACAACTCTATCCATAGCCCACACCTCGCAACCATACAACATTGTTGTAACTACTATTCCTTCAAACATACCCATTTTTGCTTTCCGAGATAATGTTCTCGACTTCCACACATTCTTCAAGGCTCCCAGGATTTTCGCCTCCTCCCCCACCCTATGATCCACTTCCGCTTCCATGGTTCCATCCGCTGCCAGATCCACTCCCAGATATCTAAAACACTTTACTTCCTCCAGTTTTTTTCCATTCAAACTTACCTCCCAATTGACTTGACCCTCAACCCTACTGTATCTAATTACCTTGCTCTTATTCACATTCATTCTTAACTTTCTTCTTTCACACACTTTACCAAACTCAGTCACCAGCTTCTGCAGTTTCTCACATGAATCAGCCACCAGCGCTGTATCATCAGCGAACAACAACTGACTCACTTCCCAAGCTCTCTCATCCCCAATAGACTTCATACTTGCCCCTGTTTCTAAAACTCTTGCATTCACCTCTCTGACAACCCCATCCATAAACAAATTAAACAACCATGGAGACATCACACACCCCTGCCGCAAACCTACATTCACTGAGAACCAATCACTTTCCTCTCTTCCTACACGTACACATGCCTTACATCCTCGATAAAAACTTTTCACTGCTTCTAACAACTTGCCTCCCACACCATATATTCTTAATACCTTCCACAGAGCATCTCTATCAACTCTATCATATGCCTTCTCCAGATCCATAAATGCTACATACAAATCCATTTGCTTTTCTAAATATTTCTCACATAAATTCTTCAAAGCAAACACCTGATCCACACATCCTCTACCACTTCTGAAACCACACTGCTCTTCCCCAATCTGATGCTCTTTACATGCCTTCACCCTCTCAATCAATACCCTCCCATATGATTTACCAGGAATACTCAACAAACTTATACCTCTGTAATTTGAGCACTCACTCTTATCCCCTTTGCATTTGTACAATGGCACTATGCACGCATTCCGCCAATCCTCAGGCACCTCACCATGAGTCATACATACATTAAATAACCTTACTAACCAGTCAATAATACAGTCACCCCCTTTTTTAATAAATTCCACTGCAATATCATCCAAACCTGCTGCCTTGCCGGCTTTCATCTTCCGCAAAGCTTTTACTACCTCTTTTCTGTTTACCAAATCATTTTCCCTAACCCTCTCACTTTGCACACCACCTCGACCAAAACACCCTATATCTGCCACTCTATCATCAAACACATTCAACAAACCTTCAAAATACTCACTCTATCCCTTTCTCACATCACCACTACTTGTTATCACATCCCCATTTGCGCCCTTCACTGAAGTTCCCATTTGCTCCCTTGTCTTACGCACTTTATTTACCTCTTTCCAGAGCACCTTTTTATTCTCCCTAAAATTTAATGATACTCCCTCAGCCCAACTCTCATTTGCCCTCTTTTTCACCTTTTGCACCTTTCTCTTGACCTCCTGTCTCTTTCTTTTATACATCTCCCACTCAATTGCATTTTTTCCCTGCAAAAATCGTCCAAATGCCTCTCTCTTCTTTCACTAATAATCTTACTTCTTCATCCCACCACTCACTACCCTTTCTATATATATATATATATATATATATATATATATATATATATATATATATATATATATATATATATATATATATATATATATATATATATATGTATATATATATAAAAACACCTTCAAATCCCTGTATGAGATATCATTGTATTTCAGATTTACACTCTTTTGGAGGGACTGGAGCGGGTGATGGATGGAGGCTTTTCCTACATCATATACAAGACTGAGGCTAATATTGAAGTTGCGTCTCTGTATCATGATAAATATGGCAACACACCCGTCCACCTTAGCACTACTGAATATCCTATTTTAGGAGGTAACTCATGGGGTGTACGGTAAGTTGAGGGGATAAATCATTTGATTTAAGGTATGTTGACTTTAGTGATGAAAGAGATTGTAAGAATGTTCGATATACTGGTATCGTTTTTCTTGAAAATATACGATTTCTTTTACGTCATCGAAAGAACGACTGAATAATCAGACGTCTAAGAAAGCACATGTCCACGATACATATTATATTGTATATCGTATTTATATCCTACAGTTGATCATGGACGTATCTTTAATACATAAATCATTATCATGAGTCACTGAGCGGACCAAACGTGCCAGTCAAGCCCAATAGTTGGTTGGTTATAGTCTTGGTGGAGTGTTACTTGACAGATCACTGATGATATCTCGCTAGATGGGTATATGATATATATCCTAGCCAAATGAAATGATTTGTACCACAGTAGAAAATGGAAGGAAGTTTTGTTGTTGGACTATATGGCCATCAACCAATGGGAGACCATTATAACCTTCAAGTTTTATTGATTTTTCCTATCAAAGTTCCCATATCCTGAGCCTCGTGATTGGTAAATGGCTGTCATTTTTGTCATTTATCGTTTTTTTGTTTTTCACAGAAGTATGAAAATAAAATCAGGAGAAAACATTTGCATTGGCGAAAGCAGCTGTGACAAAAAATGAGATTCAAACCAGGTGGGCTTCACCTGTGACAGAAACTGCTATGATTATATACATGATATACAAACTTACGTAAATGTAAAAGGACCATTATATTGATTTGATCATTCCCTTTCCTTGGGAAGATAATCATCTTATCCATCATTAATTGCATCATCAAAAATACTTCCAATATCAAAGTTTATTTTTCCTATAAAAATGATGTATTGGTTACTTACATTGTTGATCACATTTGACTCATATCCTGAGTGTATTTACCTAATCAGTTTTCCACACCTCCGGATATGTGGAGAGAGTAGTTTCAGACGGGGATATGCCTGTAAGTTAGTTGGAGGGGCGTTTGTTCAATGCTTGTTGAATCATTACTGTGTGTATGTAGAAAGTCAGAATCAAATTCCATGGGGTAAAGGGAACTTCTGAGTAGACATTACAGAAAAGTGAATTAGAGAAAAGTTCATTGTTTCAACTTGAGGGTTGGGCTGTCGCGAGGAATTAGTGCCGAGCACACTGAGCTGAGTTATTTTGCAAGTATCTCTGTTGCACTGTACAGATGTTGAGTGCTTGTGAGTGTTAAGCAACCAGTGATTATCTAAGTTTTTTCTGTGTTTTGCAGTCTTGTTATGTCTGCTTTTATAATGGTGGATTACCAGGCTGATGAGGTATAGATCCAGGAGCAAATGAACGATATGTATGGATTACTAATGGGTTCTTTTTATTGCCCAGAACTTGTGCCAGTAAATTCTGCGGGACATTTACTCTGTTTTGGTCTTTTGCATTGATGTTTGTGTGATGGGAGGCACATAACGTGTGTCGGATGTGACACTTGGTATGGTTAAAGCTATGTTAAATAGAAGTGAAAGTGGTTAACTATGCAAAGTTAGGGGAGGATACATGTTGTATTATGGGAAGTCTGGAGTTAAGGTGACAATGGAGACTTTCAGGGTGGAGAGACATTGTTTTGAGTGAGCCAGTATTACTTGCAGTATGACGTAATTAAAATATGTTTTATAATCACTTAGAATATTTGGTTGATGTCTTGGATAATATTGATTTACCTAGTTCAAATTCTTTGTTTATTGATTTGATGAAATTGTGTATAGAATATTCTGTATTTCAATTTAATGGAGAATATTATGCTCAGAAATTTGGTATGGTGATGGGTAATCGTCTATCACCAGTATTAAGTAATCTGTCCATGGAATTCTTTGAAACATAATTACTAAGGGAAATGTTACCCCTTAAGGCAATTTAGTTTAGGTATGTAAATGATATTCTTTGTGTTTGACCAACAAACGAAAATTCACAAACATTTCCCCATCTACTTTACAGTTTAGTACCTTCCATCAACTTTACTGTAGAGGTGGAAAATAATTATATGTTACCATTTGCATTTTTCATGGTCCATAAGGAAAGAAACATGTTTAGCTTTATCATAGACAGAAAACACACCAATGTATGCTCATATATCCATTATTACTTAGATTAACATGACAGAGTAAAATTATCTTCATTCCAATCGATGTACCTTAGTACCTTCCATCAACTTTACTGTAGAGGTGGAAAATAATTGTATGTTACCATTTGCATTTTTCATGGTCCATAAGGAAAGAAACATGTTTAGCTTTATCATACAGAAAACACACCAATGTATGCTCATATATCCATTATTACTCAGATTAACATGACAGAGTAAAATTATCTTCATTCCAATCGATGTTACTTGGGGCATTACATGTAAGCAGTTTGGAATTAATTGCTGATAAGTTTGGGAAGATATATTCTATTGGATCTAAGCTAAAAAATCCTAGATCTTTTATTGATAAATCTTTTAAGTTGGCAAAGAAACAATTTTATAGAGTTAAACCCAAATCTCCCCTTGACACCAAGAATCTTAGTTCTCCCTTTTAGTGATACTTTTTATTGCTTCTCATGTTGCTTAAATCCTTTAATGTAAATGTTGCCTTCAGCAACAATAATACTACAAAGAATTTTTCAATAATAAAAAAAGTCACCAGAAAACTCTGCGGGAATGTATTTACACATTACCTTGTAAAAACTGTAGTATTTTATGTGTTGGATAGACTGGTAAGGATCTTTATGTTAGACTTAAGCAACATGAATATGATATAAGAACAGGAAAATAATTAAATACTTTGTTATTTCACGTTAAAGATCATGACCATTGTACTCACAAGAGTAACACTGATTCAATTATCAACTGTAACTCCTGTAACACGAGAAATGTCATTGAATCTTCTGTGATTAGATATACAAATGATTATATGATTAATATTACAGAAGGTCCATACAAACTGTATGGCTTTGCCCTAATCAAAATCTGTAAACAGTCCCCTTTCTTATCCATACGATATGAATTCTGTGACAGGGAAGATGCTAAACCCGACCACCATCAACCCAGACACCACCATCTGG
>NC_092237.1:36725434-36755434 GCF_036320965.1 Panulirus ornatus
AAACTTTTTCAAAACACCCTCTTCTGCTCTCTCAACCATACTTTTTTTATTACCACACACCTTTCTTACCCTTACATTACTTACTCGATCAAACCACCTCACACCACATATTGTCCTCAAACATCTCATTTCCAGCACATCCATCCCACTCTGCACAACTCTATCTAAAGCCCACGCCTCCCAACCAAAGGTTATTTAATGTATGTATGACTCATGGTGAGGTGCCTGAGGATTGGCGGATTGCTTGCATAGTACCATTGTACAAAGGCAAAGGGGATAAAAGTGAGTGCTCAAAGTACAGACGTAAGAATTTGTTGAGTATTCCTGGGAAATTGTATGGGAGGGCATTGATCGAGTGGGTGAAGGCATGTACAGAGCATCAGATTGGGGAAGAGAAGTGTGGTTTCAAAAGTGGTAAAGGATGTGTGTATCAGGTGTTTGCTTTGAAGAATGTATGTGGGAAATACTTAGAAAAGCAAAAGACTTTGTATGTAGCATTTATGGATCTGGAGAAGGCATACGATAGAGTTGATACAGGATGCTCTTTGGAAGGAATTAAGAATATATAGTGTTGTTAGAAGCAGTGAAAAGTTGTTATCGATGATGTAAGGCATGTGTATAACTAGTGAGAGGGGAAAGTGATTGGTTCTCGGTGAATCTTGGTTTGCGGCAGGGGTGCGTGGTATCTCCATGGTTGGTTAATTTGTTTATGGATGGGGTTGTTAGGGAGGCGAATGCAAGAGTTTTGGAAAGAGGGGCAAGTATGCAGTTTATTGTGGATGAGAGAGCTTGGGAAGTGAATCAATTGTTGTTCGCTGATGATACAGGGCTAGTAGCTGATTCGGGTGAGAAACTGCAGAAGCTGGCGACTGAGTTTGGTAAAGTGTGTGAAAGAAGGAAGTTGAGAGTAAATGTCAATAAGAGGGAGGTTATTAGGTACAGTAGGGTTGGTGAACAAGTCAACTGGGAGGTAAGGCCCAACAAAACCTTCTATGGTTTACCCCAGACTCTTCAAATGCCCTGGTTCAATCCACTGGCAGCACATCGACCACGGTATACCATATCGTTCCAATTCACTCTATCCCTTGCACGCCTTTCACCCACCTACATGTTCAGGCCCCAATCACTCAAAATCTTGTTCACTCCATCTTTCCACCTACAATTTGGTCTCCCACTTCTCTCGTTCGCTCCACCTCTGAAACATATATCCTCTTTGTCAATCTTTCCTCACTCATTCTCTCCATGTGACCAAACCATTTCAAAGCACCCTCTTCTGCTCTCTCAACCAAACTCTTTTATATTACTTCACATCTCTCTTACCCTTTCATTACTTATTCGATCAAACCACCTTACACCACATATTGTCCTCAATCATCTCATTTCCAATACATCCACCCTCCTCGCACAACTCTATCTATAGCCCACGCCTCGCGACCATACAACATTGTTGAAACCACTATTCCTTCAAACATACCCTTTTTGCTTTCCAAGATAACGTTCTCGACTTCCACACATTTTTCAACGCTCCCAGAACTTTCGTCCCCTCCCACACCCTATGACTCACTTCTGCTTCCATAGTTCCATCCGCTGCCAAATCCACTCCCAGATATCTAAAATACTTCACTTCTTCCAGTTTTTCTCCATTCAAACTTACGTCCCAGTTGACTTGTCCCTCAACCCTACTGTACCTAATAACCATGGTCTTATTCATATTTACTCTCAACTCGAATCAACCACCAGCGTTGTATCATCAGCGAACAACAACTCACTCACTTCCCAAGCTCTCTCATCCACAACAGACTGCATACTTGCCCCTCTTTCCAAAACTCTTGCATTCATTTGCCTAACAACCCCATCCATAAACAAATTAAACAACCATGGAGACATCCTGCACACCTGCCACAAACCAACATTCACTGAGAGCCAATCACTTTCCTCTCTTTCTACACGTACACATGCCTTACATCTTCGATAAAAACTTTTCACTGCTTCTAACAACTTGCCTCCCACACCATATATTCTTAATACCCTCCACAGAACATCTATATCAACTCTATCATAAGCCTTCTGCAGATCCATAAATGCTACATACAAATCCACTTGTTTTTCTAAATATTTCTCATATACATTTTTCAAAGGAAACACCTAATCCACACATCCTCTACCGCATCTGAAACCACACTGCTCTTCCCCAATCTGATGCTCTGTACATGCCTTCACCTCTCAATCAATATCCTCCCATATAATTTCCCTGAAATACTCAACAAACTTTTACCTCTGTAATTTGAGCACTCATCTTTGTCCCCTTTGCCTTTGTACAATGGCACTATGCAAGCATTCCGCCAGTCCTCAGGTACCTCACCATGAGTCATACATACTTTGAATAACCTTACCAAACTGTCAACAATACAGTCACCCCCTTTTTTAATAACTTCCACTGCAATACCATCCAAACCCGCTGCCTTGCCGGCTTTTATCTTCCGCAAAGCTTTTACTACCTCTTCTCTGATTACCAAATCATTCTCCCAAACCCTCTCACTTTGCACACCACCTCGACCTAAACACTCTATATCTGCCACTCTATCATCAAGCACATTCAACAAACCTTCAAAATACTCACTCCATCTCCTTCTCACATCACCACTTCTTTTTATCACCTCCCCATTAGCCCCCTTCACTGATGTTCTCATTTGTTCCCTTGTCTTACGCACTTTAATTACCTCCTTCCAAAGCATCTTTTATTCTCCCTAGAACTTAATGATACTCTCACCCAAACTCTCATTTGCCCTCTTTTCCGCCTCTTGCACCTTTCTCCTGACCTCCTGCCTCTTTCTTTTATACATTTTTTATACATCGCTATCTCCCGCGTTAGCGTGGTAGCGCAAGGAGACAAGCGAAAGAATGGCCCAACCTACCCACATACACATGTATATACATAAACGCCCACACACGCACATATACACATACCTATGCATTGCAACGTAAACATACCTATATTTACAAAGACATATACATTATACACGTGTATATATTCATACTTGCTGTCTTCATCCATATCCGTTGCCACCCCCCCCCTTCCCCCGCGTGCGCGCAAGGTAGCGCTAGGAAAGACAACAAAGGACACATTCGCTCACACTCACTCTCTAGCTGTCCTGTTTGATGCACAAAAACCACAGCTCCTTTTCCACAACCAGGCCCAAAAAAATTTTCCATGGGTTACCCCAGACGCTTCACATGCCCTGGTCCAATCCACTGACAGCACGTCGACCCCAGTATACCACATCGTTCCAGTTCACTCTATTCCTTGCACGCTTTTCACCCTTCTGTATGTTCAGGCCCCGATCGCTCAAAATCTTTTTTACTCCATCCTCCCACCTCCAATTTGGTCTCCCACTTCTCCTCAGTCCCTTTAACCATGACATACATATATCCTCTTTGCCAATCTTTCCTCACTCATTCTCTCCCTGTGACCAAACTATTTCAATACACCCTCTTCTGCTCTCTCAACCACACTTTTTATATTACCACACATTCCTTTCACCCTTTCATTACTTATTCGATTAGACCAACTCACACCATGTATTGTTCTCAAACATGTCATTTCCAACACATCCAACCTCCTCCGCACAACCCTATCTATAGCCCATGCCTCCCAACCATATAACATTGTTGGAGCCACTATTTCTTCAAACTTATCCATTTTTGCTCTCCGAGATAGCGTTCTCGCCTTCCACACATTCTTCAACGCTCCCAGAAACTTCACCCCCTTCCCCAACTTGACACTCACTTCCGCTTCCATGGTTCCATCCGTTGCTAAATCCACTCCCAGATATCTAAAACACTTCACTTTCTTCAGTTTTTCTCCATTCAAACTTACCTCCCAGTTAACTTGTCCCTCAACCTTACTGGACCTAATAACTTTGCTCTTATTCATATTTACCCTCTGCTCTTTTCTTTCACACATTTTACCAAACTGAGTCGCCAAATTTTGCAGTTTCTCGACTGAATCAGCCACCAGCGGTGTATCATCAGCGAACAACAGACTTCATACTTGCCCCTTTCTCCAAAACTCTTGCATTCACCTCCCTAATAACCCCATCCATAAACAAATCAAACAACCATAGAGACATCACACACCACTGCCGCAAACCGATATTCCCCGGGAACCAATCACTTTCCTCTCTTCCTTCTTGTACACATATCTTACATCTGTAATAAAAACTTTTCACTGCTTCTACCAATCCACCTCCCACACCATATACTCTTAATAAATTCCACAAAGCACCTCAATCAACTCTATCATATGCCTTCTCTAGATCCATAAATGTTACTTACAAATCCATCTGTTTTTCTAAGTATTTCTCACATACATTCTTCAAAGCAACTACCTGATCCACACATCCTCTACCACTTCTGAAACCACGCTGCTCTTCCCTAACCTAATGCTCTGTACATGTATTTACTCTTTCAATCAATGTTCTCCCATATGATTTCCCAGGAATACTCAAGAAACTTATACCTCTGTAATTTGAACACTAACCTTTATCTCCATTGCCTTTGTACATTGACACTATGCATGCATTCCGCCAATCCTCAGGCACTTCACTATGAACCGTACATACAAAGAATATCCTTACCAACCAATCAACACAGTCACTTCCTTTTTTCTTTTTATAAATTCCTCTGCAATGCCACCCAAACCCGCCGCCTTGCCGGTTTCATCTTCCGCAAAGCTTTCACTACGTCTTCTCTGTTCACCAACCCATTCTCCCTGAACCTCTCACTTCGCACACCACCTCGACCAAATCACCCTATGTCTGCCACTGAATCATCAAACACATTCAACATACCTTTAAAATACTCACTTCATCTTTTCACTTCACCACTACTTATTATTACCTCCCCATTAGCCCCCTTCACCGATGTTCCCATTTGTTCTCTTGTCTTACGCACTTTATTTACCTCTTTCTAAAATATCTTTTTATCCTCCCTAAAATGTAGTAGTACTCTCTCACCCCAACTCTCATTTGACTTCTTTTTCTCCTCTTGCACCTTCCTCTTCACCTCCTGCCTCTTTCTTTTACACATATCCCAGTCATTCGCACTACTTCCCTGCAAAAATCGTCCAAACGCCTCTCTCTTCTTTTTTACTAACGATCTTACTTCTTCCTTCTACCACTTAGTACCCTTTCTAATCTGCCTATTTCCAACCTTTCTCATGCCACATGCATCTTTTGTGCAAGCCATCACTGCTTCACTAAATACATTCTGTTCCTCCCCCACTCCCCTTACGTAATTTGCTCTCACCTTCTTCCATTCTGCACTCAATGTCTTCTGGTCTATAACCATAACAGTTTTGCTGTAAAAAGAAAGGAAAGTTTACGAGCGGAACTTGAATACGGCTGACAATGACAATAATCTAATTATGTTTGATGCCATCATTCTGAAAATCTCATAACCTTCGAATCAGTTACTCACCAAATAGAATCCTATATAATATAAATGGTGATTTTTCTGGTGATGAAAAAAGCTTTCGATGTCATTGAAAATTCTAGAAAGCTTTCCGAAGTAGTCCGATCAAATGATAATGTGATCAGCAAGTTTTTCATTTAAGTCTCGTAGTTGAAATACGTTTTCCTCTGGTGATTCTGGAACGCTGAACACGAGAGTGACCAACGAGAACGCTCGATTGGTTACGTTTTCAGAAGAGTATTCAGTATCTTACGTTTAACATTTATTACACACTATATTGGTGACACAAGGTTTAGCCACTTGCTTACCTTGATTTAACACGCTGCCTCTTCGCTTGTTATATGTTTACAGGTCCTTGAGCAACTCTTGTTACTGTCCAGCAATATCGTAGTTCGATTAAATCAATGAACTCTATTTTCATGACACTGTTTCTCTGCCGTCTAGATGTCTTGATGGAAACGTTCATTGTGCTCAGTGCTCACTGCGCCGTAGGAAACCGGAAAAAATTCCGGGTGAAAGTTGTTATATTGTAATCTTAATGTTGTATTTTCTTATATGATAACATAAAGTTTTCCATATGTTTCTTGCAACTGTCAGCCTTGATATTTCCTAAAAAGGTGGTTACTACCAGCAGAAAGCATTCTGCGCTGTCGAACTACTCATTTCTGAAAAGCTCGAGGGTCAGTGGACGACGAAAACACCCTCATTGATTTTCGCTTTATTAAACTTTTGGAATATCTTAACGAGGTACCTAACCGCTGGCCTGTCTTTATCCATAACCTTAAAGTTCTTCATTTGGTCAGTTTGATGTTCAGAGGCGGTAGTAAAGATTTACCATTAGCTGTAGTGATGTACGTTCCTTGCTTCTTGCTCCAGCGACTGCACTGGTCAACAAAGATTTTGTCCCCGTAGAAAAAAAGATATTTGCTTCATATGCATTTCTGCATGCTGAATTCAAACATATTTTCAGAATTTCTCCATCATCCATAATATTTTGCTTCAGCATACTCGCATATCATTACGTACAGTAAATATACACCAGTGCTCTACGGAGCATTTGAAACAAATACTTTAACACACACAACTACGTTCATTGTTTGTGAATTGCAACAGCTTCTTTTTGAAAGCACAAGCCTAGATAAATGAGTCAGCAGGGGCCCTGCAGAAACACGCGTGGAAATGTTGGGACTCTCAAACAGTATCCTCGTGGTCCTGAGTAGTAATTCTCTGTCAGTCGCAGGATAGAACTCCATGTGTATAGCGTGTCTTTTCCAGTCTATTGACAGATTGTGCTTTTGTGTATTCAAGTATTGTGCTGATATCCCATCCACCATTATATGTCGAAAAACTATGTAAGCAGTCCGAATTCTTTTTGCTACGTCTGCGGTGAATTGATGTTCTTTCACACTCCACAATAAAGAATGCTATGAACATTACTTTGGTTGTCAAGTGGGTGACCAGGATAAAAGTTGGGCCCCCATATATTTGTTATGTCATATGTATCAGGCTTCTCACAGCATAGGCAGTGTTCACACCGTATGCCTTTTGCCATTCCTATGGATTGGAGAGAACCCAAAGATCACGCTTCGGACTGCTATTTCTGCCCGACAAATGTAAATGATATAGCATGAAAATCAAAGCATATTGTTGAATATCCTAACTTACCATCTGCAATGGGGCCAATACCTCAGAGCCAGGAATTACATGTGCCAGAGCTTCCAAGAAACATGACACTGAGTGACGATGAGTCTGATGATGAGAAAGTAGACCAAGTAGAAGACAATATGGATCCAACATTTGAAGCTGTTCTTCAAGTGAATCACATTCTTTGAGTCAAGATCTTGATGATCTCGTCCGCGATTTAAATTTATCTAAGAAGCAAGCCGAACTTTTGGGTTCCAGGTTCAAGGGCTGGAATCTTCTCCAGAATGAAACTAAAGTTTGTTTTTATCGTGATCGCCATGTTGTTTTCCTAGATTTTTTCTCCCTTGAAGACGGTCCGGTGTTTTGCAAAGATGTTCGTTCTCTCATGGAGGCACTTGACCACGAATATAACACAGATGAGCGGCGCTGGTTTATTGACTCATCAAAAGTATTTTTGAAAGCGGTTCTACTCCACAACGGATATAAGTTCCCCTGCGTTCCTCTGGCTCACGCACCTAACATGAAGGAATCGTATCATATCATGAAGTTTCTTTTGGAATATTAAGTATAGTGACTTTAAGTTGAATGTATGTGGTGACCTAAAGGTTGTGGCACTTTTACTCGGAATGCAACTTGGTTATACACGAAGTTCTGTTGTCTCCTCTGTGAAAGTGACAGCCGGGACAAAAAGAAAATCATCATATAAAGAAAAAGTGGCCAAGACGAACACCACTGACTCCATGGAAGAAGAATGTCATCAATCCTTCTCTTGTTGATCCTGAGAAAATTCATCTGCTTCCTTTACACATCAAGCTCGGGTTTATGAAGAACATCGTCAAAGGTATGGATAAAACTGGTCATGGATTCACATATTTGAGGAATAAATTCCCCAGAATCAGTGATACAAAATTCAAGGAGGGTATTTTGGTATGACCACAGATCAGGAACCTGCTGCGAGATGAAAAGTTCGATGAAGAGCTAAATGAAATTAAAAATCTACGTGGCTATTATTCAAGAGAGTTCGCAAAGATTTTGGGGGGAATCACGGACCAGAAAACGAGTGTGTTGTTGTAAGATATCTGTTGACTTCGTATAATACTCTGGGGTGCAATATGAGTCCAAAGATTACTTTTCGGAATCGCACTTAGACTTTCTCCCAAAAATCTATAGGGCAGTCAGCGATGAGCACGACGAAAGATTTCACCAAGATATTTTGGACATGAAAAAATGGTAGCAAGAAAAGTGGAGCCCCTCTGTGGTAGCAACTTGTTATTGGACAGTAAGGAGGGATGTTCGTGGGACCAAGTATAGCCGAAAATCGTACATTTTTACATTTTAGAGGGAAGTTTTTAAGTGTAATACCAGCCTTATCTATGAATGAGAAATATAAACTTTCTGTAAGATTTAATTGCTCTCTCGCTTATCAGCCATACCCGATAAAAAAAGTCTAAAAATAGATTCGAATTCATAGTAAAACGTACTATATAATCCACCTACTTTAGTTCGTGGGACAAAAAAAAAAAAAGTTTAGATTTCGTTGACCAGAGCTATCAGCAATCACAGTCTTCCAAGTAATTAGAAGTTTATGCTTGACCGTCCCATTCATACAAGAAAAAGAAAAGCATCGTGTATTACTGCTGCAGTCCGAGCAAGATAACATCAAGTAACCACAAAGTTGCTATTGGTATTTTTGTAGTTCATGCAGTTCAGGAGATACTCTGCTTCTTGTTGTCATATGATTTCTTCATATGGACTGCATAACCAACCGGAATCGACATCAACAAGTTGCCACCATTCAGCAGAATAGCTTTTACACTCAATTTTGACGAGCTTATGAACAGTCTCAACTCCTCAGGGTTATGATTGATAATGAGGGCTGCCATCAGACCATCTACATCGTTGGAGGTAACGAGGTTAACCTCCATCTTTAAAGAATATAGCGAGATATCTTATGTTGAGCACGAAACACAGACATAGCCACATTTTCATCAAGGAGATCCAGCAGTTACAGTCTCTTGCCCAACAGTTCTCTCACTCTTAGCTTCAGGTCTCTGACGATGTCGCTTAGTCATCTGTGTGACCTTGTTGTAGTCCAGCAGAAGTGATGTTTGTTGTGAAATCAGGATCTTTTGATGTTGACAGCTCATTTGTTTCATACATTTCGTCATCTTGTTCGTCTTCCCATTCCAGGGAAAATGAGTCTGGGGGTTCCTGAAAGGGATGTCCTTCAACGTAGGGTACTGGGCGAATAGCAATTAGTTACTCGGAGTGTCTACGGTCAAGTTTTTTTCTTTTCTTTTGAAGCAACTTGCCGAACTGTGGGCACAATGACTAGGTAAATCACTGTCGTAATTTCTCGGCTTCCTCCACACCTTGGACTTAGGAAAAGGCATTGATCGCTTTTTGAGATTCAACCAGCTGCGAAGGTTTGTTGCACAAGGTATGCTACATCTCTTTTCCTAGTTCCCAACCTTACAGGCAAAGTAAAGATCATAGGCTTTCCTGGTGATCGGGGTTATAACACACTTCTGTGATGTCACCCCCCATTTCACAAAAGTTATCTGCAATGTTCACTCACGTCATCCTTGATGACGTTAGGCAAAAAAAAAAAATCACTCAACAGTCAGTCACGTGTGGACCTTCGCATAACAGAATACCAGTACACGTCAGTACAAGAAGCAGTAAGTATTGTGTTATATTGTAAAAATTTGTAAAAGCGAATAACTGCATGACAAGAGCATGACACCAACAGAAACATTGGGATACGAATGAAGACTCTAAGAAACGAGTACGACACGTGCACTGTGTCACTCCCCGGAAGTAAATGATAGGCAGCAAAAAGGTGATGCAATACCTGGATGCTGACTGCACTATCCACAAACCGCACACACGGCTGGCAGATCTTCCCTCAGGGCCGCACAACGCCATAATCAGTACAAATCGTACATATTGGGACCCATCCCGTATCTTCAAAATTAGAGTCAATCAACAATTCTAGCGTTATCGCGCTCAATGGCTCAGACTTAGTAAAGATTAGCTACCTCCATTTCCTAAACGTTATGGCTGTTGATCAGTTTAATATGAAATTAATTTGTGTGGTGGCCTGCATAGTGTCACCAGTGATTTACATGCGATGAACTGTTAGTTAGCCATGTGTACCTTGGGGTCGACAGATTTTATACTCTATGACACATGGCGTTGCTTCAGTGCTCCGAAATGCTCATCCCTCAAGGTGAGGAATTATATACTCTGTGATAAAGGACGTTGTTTCAATGCTCCAAATTGTTCTTTCCTCAAGGAGAGGAAGTATGAAAATCCGGAAAAGTATGGCATTTCCTTTTATCTTTTATTCTCAGTGTAAAACAGCTGGCTGAACGATTCCCTAAATCTCCTTCCCCCGTGGCCTTTGGGAGGCTTCTAAACAACTCTCACCAGCCAGGGTCAGATAACAGGATAATATTCACTGAACGCGATGGATTATTTTTTTCGTTTTCATTGATTTTTGTTTTCTTTAAATTCTTCATTTCATTTACGGTAAACACAAGTAGATATAACCAATTTCGTGACGAAGTGTGACAATGTTTCTACCTGCTCACTGATACTGGCGGAGGAGTAAGTGACCGGCTCTTCCATTAACACGCCCCAGGTATAGATAAGGGCGGGGTCAAGCCTGATGCCTGCTTGACCTGACAGCCAAGACCACGTCCTTTGCAGCAGCCACAAGATGACACCAGCAGCTGACGTAAACACGATAACCATTATCCAAAGGTCAACTGGAAAGAGAGAAATATCACATGCCGTCTGTAGGTATTAGACAAGGACTCAGTAGTTGCATATTCTCTTGGTTATGGTGATTTACGAGGTGGTACATTTTCATGTATATTCCGTAAATGGTTACATGGAAAGCTATCTGAGATCATAAGTTTTAATTCCGGAAAAGGTGAGACTCCGTGCTTTAACGGAGAGAAGTTTCCTTCTTAAACTTACAGTATAACGTAGAGATTACAGAGCACAGACACAGAATCAACTCTCCCAGTTCTAAGTATAACTTCTGTTACACTGTACTGATCGGGAAAATGTTAACTATCCAATACCATTTTGCCAGACTCCATGGTAAACATTGTCGCTCAAGATTGTTTTGCATGTCATGTAGACCTCCAGGGTGTAACGTTACGCGTTCTTCACAGTGACGTATTCACGGGCTCACAATGGGGTGTCTAAACGTGTGTGGATGTAACCAAGAAGAGAAAAAAGAAGATATAGGAAGTTTGTTTTAGAAAGGAACCTGGATGTTTTGGCTCTGAGTAAAACGAAGCTCAAGGGTAAAGGGGAAGAGTGGTTTGGGAATGTTTGGGGAGTAAAGTCAGGGGTTAGTGAGAGGACAAGAGCAAGGGAAGGAGTGGCACTACTCCTGACACGGGAGTGGTGGGGGTATATGATGGTGTAAGAGAGTAAATTCTAGATTGATATGGGTAAAACTGAAAGTGGATGAAGAGAGATGGGTAATTATTGGTGCATATGCACCTGGGCATGAGAAGAAAGATCACGAGAGAGAAGTGTTTAGGGAGCAGCTGAATGAGTGTGTTAGTAGTTTTGATGAACGAGACCGGGTTATAGTGATGGGTGATTTGAATGCAAAGGTGAGTAATGTGGCAGTTGAGGGAATAATTGGTGTGCATGGGGTGTTAATTGTTGTAAATAGAAATGGTGAAGAGCTGAAAAGAGACTGATGACTGGTTTAAAAAGAGAGATATACATAAGTATACGTATGTAAGTAGGAGAGATGGCCATGGAGCGTTACTGGATTATGTTTTAATTGATCGATGCGTGAAGGAGAGAATTTAGGATGTAAATGTGCTGAGAGGTGCAACTAAAGGGATGTCTGATCATTATCTTGTGGAAGCGAGGGTGAAGATTTGTAGAGGTTTTCAGAAAAGAAGAGAGAATGTTGGGGTGAAGAGAGTGGTGAGAGTAAGTGAGCTTGGGAATGAGACTTGTGTAAGAAAGTACCAAGAGAAACTAAGTGCAGAATGGAAAAAGGTGAGAGCAAAGGAGGGAAGGGGAATGGGGGAGGAATAGGATGTATTTAGGGAAGCAGTGATGGCTTGCGCAAAAGATGCTTGTGGCATGAGAAGCATAGGAGGTGGGCAGATTATAAAGGATAGTAAGCAGTGGGATGAAGAAGTAAGATTATTACTTAAAGGAAAGAGAGAAGTATTTGGACGAGTCTTGCAGGGAAATAATGCAATTGACTGGGATATGTATAAAAAAAAAAAAAAAGAGGCAGGAGGTCAGGAGAAAGGTGCAGGAGGTGAAAAAGACGGCATATGAGAGTTGGGGTGAGAGAGTATCATTAGATTTTAGGGAGAATAAAATGATGCTTTGGAAGGAGGTAAATAAAGTGCGTAAGACAAGAGAACAAATGGGAACACCGGTGAAGGGGGCTAATGGGAAGGTAATAACAAGTAGTGGTGATGTGAGAAGGAGAGGTTTGTTGAATGTGTTAAATGAGACAGTGGCTGATATAGGGTGTTTTGGTCGAGACGGTGTGCGACGTGAGGGGGTTAGGGAGCATGATTTGTCAAACAGAGAAGAGATAGTAAAAGCTTTGCGGAAGATGAAAGCCGGCCAGGCAGCGGGTTTGGATGTTTTGCAGCGGAATTTATTAAAAAAGGCGGGTGACTATGCTGTTTACTGGTTGGTAAGGTTATTTAATATATGAATGACTCATGGTGAGGTGCCTGAGGATTGGCGGAATGCGTGCATAGTGCCATTGTACAAAGGCAAAGGGGACAAGAGTGAGTGCTCAAATTACAGACGTATATGTTTGTCGAGTGCTCCTGGGAAATCATATGGGAGGGTATTGATTGAGATGGTGCAAGAATGTACAGAGCATCAGACTGGAAAGAGCAGTGTGGTTTCAGAAGTGGTAGAGGATGTGTGGATCAGGTGTTTGTTCTGAAGAATGTATGTGAGAAATGCTTAGAAAAGCAAATGGATTTGTATGTAGCATTTATGGATCTGGAGAAGGCATGTGATAGAGTTGATAGAGATACTCTGTGGAAGGTATTAAGAATGTAAGGTGTAGGACGCAAGTTCATACAAGCAGTGAAAGTTTTTATCTAGATTGTAGGGCATGTGAACGAGGAGGAAGAGAGGAAAGTGATTGAATCTGGTTAATGTCAGTTTACGGCAAGGGTGCTTGATGTCTTCATGGTTGTTTGATTTGTTTATGGATGGGGCTGTTAGGGAGGTGAGTGCAAGTGTTTTGGAGGGGCAAGTATTGCAGCCTATTGTGGATGAGAGAGCTTGGGAAGTGAGTCAGTTGTTGTTCGCTGATGATACAGCGCTGGTGGCAGATTCGTGTGACTAACTGCAGAAGCTGGTGACTGAGTTTGGTAAAGTGTGTGGAAGAAGAAGGCTGAGAGTAAATGTAAATAAGAGCAAGGTTATTAGGTACAGTAGGGTTGAGAGACAAGTCAATTGGGAAGTAAGTTTGAATGGAGAAAAACTGGAGGTAAAGTGTATGAAAGAAGAAAGTTGAGAGTAAATGTGAATAAGAGCAAGGTTATTAGGTACAGTAGGGTTGAATTCAGAAAAGCTGGAGGAAGTGAAGTGTTTTAGATATCTGGGAGTGGATTTGGCAGCGGAAGGAACCAAGGAAGCGATAGTGAATCATAGGGTGGGGGAGGAGGCGAAAGTCCTGGGAGCGTTGAATAGTGTGTTGAAGGCAAGAACATTATCTCGGAAAGTAAAAGTGGGCATGTTTGAAGGAATAGTGGTTCCAACAATGTTATGTGGTTGGGAGGCGTGGCCTATAGATAGAGTTGTGCGCAGGAGGGTGGATGTGCTGGAAATGAGATGTTTGAGGACAATATGTGGTGTGAGGTGGTTTGATCGAGAAAGTACTAATAGGGTAAGAGAGATGTGTGGTAATAAAAAGAGTGTTGTTGAGAGGGCAGAAGAGGGTGTTTTGAAGTGCTTTGGTCATATGGAGAGAATGAGTGAGGAAAGATTGACAAAGAGGATATATGTATCAGAGGTGGAGGGAACGAGGAGAAGTGGGAGACCAAACTGGAGGTGGAAAGATGGAGTGAAAAAGATTTTGAGTGATCAGGGCCTGAACATGCAGGAGGGTGAAAGGCGTGCAAGGAATAGAGTGAATTGGAACGATGTATTATACCGGGGTCGACGTGTTGTCAATGGATTCAACCAGGGCATGTGAAGCGTCTAGGGTAAACCATGGAAAGCTCTGTAGGGCCTGGATGTGGAAAGGGAGCTGTGGTTTCGGTGCACTATTACATGACAGCTAGAGACTGAGTGTGAACGAATGAGGCCGTTGTTGTCTTTTCCTATCGCTACCTCGCGGACATGCTGGGAGAGGGGTTTTTTTATTTCATGTGTGGCGGGGTGGCGATGGGAATGAATAAAGGCAGACAGTATGAATTATGTACATGTATATATATGTATATAACTGTGTGTGTACATATATGTATACGTTGAGATGTGTAGGTATGTATATTTGCTTGTGTGGACGTTGTATGTATATGCATGTGTGTGTGTGGGTGGGTTGGGCTATTCTTTCGTCTTTTTCCTTGCTCTACCTCGCTAAAGCGGGAGACAGCAACAGAGCACAATAAATAGATAAATATATATATATATATATATATATATATATATATATATATATATATATATATATATATATATATATATATATATATATATATATATATATATATATACTTATTATATCTTGTTACTGACTCCCACGTTAGTGAGGTATCACAAGGAAACAGACGAAGAATGGCCCAACCCACCCACATACACATGCAAATACATAAACGCCCACACACGCATATATGCATACATACATATACATACACAGACATATAAATGTAAATACATGTACATATCAATACTTGCTACCTTCATCCGTTCACTTCACCATCCGGCCACACACGAAATAGAACCCCCCCCCAACCCCTGCCACCACCACCACCAACCACTCCAGAGAGACAGCGCGAGGAACAGACCAAAAAAGGCCACATTCGTTCACTCTTAGTCTCTAGCCGTCATGTATAATGAACGAAACCACAGCTCCCTTTCCACATCCAGGCCCCACAAAACCTTCCATGTTTTACCCTAGACGCTTCACATGCCCTGGTTCAGTCCACTGATAGCACGTCGACACCGGTATACCACATCGTTCCAATTCATTCTATTCCTTGCACGCCTCTCGCCCTCTTGTATGTTCAGGCCCCGATCCGCATAAAATCTTTTTCACTCCATCCTTCCACCTCCATTTTGGTCTCCCATTTCTCCTTCTTCCCTCCACCTCCGACATATACATACTCTTTGTCAACCTTTCCTCTCATTCTCCGTGATACCAAACTATTCAATATACCTTCCTCTGCTCTCTCAACCACACTCTTTTCATTACCTCATACCAATCTTACTCTTTCATTACTTACTCGATCAAACCACCTTACACGACATAATGTCTTCCAACATCTCATTTCCAATACATCCATCCTCCTCCGCACAACCCTATCTATAGCCCATGTCTCGCAAACAAATAACATTGTTGCAACCAGTATTCCTTCAAACATACCCATTTCTGCTCTCCGAGATAACGTTCTCGCCTTTCACAGATTCTTCAACGCTCCCAGAACTTTCGGCCCTCTCCCCGACCCTGTGAATAACTTCCGCTTCCACAGTCTCATGCGCTGCCAAATAAACTCCGAGATATCTAAAAGACTTCACTTTCTAAAGTTTTTCTCCATTCAAACTTACCTCCCATTTGACTTCTCCCTCATCTCTAGCTCTTAATCACATTTACTCTCAGCTTTCCTCTTTCACACACTTTATCAAACTCAGTCACCAGCTTCTGCAGTTTCTCACCCGAATCAGCCACCGGCGCTGTATCATTAGCGAACAGCAAATGACTCATTTCCAAGCCATCTCAGTGACAGCAGACTGCGTACTTGCTCCTCACTCCATTCACCTCTCTAACAACCCCATTCATAACCATATCAAATAACCATGGTGACATCACGCACCCCAGCCGCAAACCGCCATTCACTGGGAACCATTCACTATCCTCTCTTCCTATTCGTATACATGCCTTGCATCCTCGATAAAACCTTTTCACTGCTTCTAACAACTTACCTGCCACACCATATGCTCTTAATACCTTCCACAGTGCAACTCTATCATGTGCCTTCTCCAGATCCATAAATGCCACATATAAAGCCATTTGTTTATTTAAGTATTTATCATATATATTCTTCAAAGCAAACACCTGATCCACAAATCCTCTACTACTTCTGAAACCACACTGCTCTTCGCCAAACTGATGCTCTGTACATGCCTTCACCCTCTTAATCAATACTCCCCCCCCCCCCCCCCCATAAAATTTCCCTGGAAAACTCAACAAACTTATATCTCTGAAATTTAAACACTCACATTTATCATCTTTCCTTTTATGCAATGGCAACATGCATGCATTCTGCCACTCATCTGGCACTTCACCATGAGCCACACATACATTGAATATCCTCACCAACCAGTCAACAACATAATCACCCCCTTTTTGAGAAATTCCACTGCAATACCATCCAAACCCGCCGCCTTGCCGGTTTCATCTTCCGCAAAGCTTTCACTACCTTTCTCTGTTTACTAAACCATTCTCCCTGACTCTCTCATTTCGTACATCACCTCGAACAAAACACCCTATATCTGCCACTCTATCATCGAACACATTCAATAAACCTTCAAAATACTCACTCCATCACATTCTTAAATCACGACTACCTGTTATTATCTCCCCATTACCTTTCTTCACCGATGTTCCTATTTGTTCTCTTGTCTTACGCACTTTATTTACCTCCTTCCAAAACATCTTCTCCCTGAAATTTAACGATACTCTCTCAACCCAACTTTCATTTGCCTTATTTTTCACTTCTTCCATCTATCTCTTCACCTCCTACCTCTTTATTTTATATTTCTCCTAGTCATTTGCACTTTTTCACTGCAAAAATCGTCCAAATACCACTCTCTTCTCTTTCAATAACAATCTTACTTGTTCATCCCACCACTCACTACTCTTTCTAATCTGCCCACCTCCCACTTTTATGATGACACAAGCATCTTTTGCGCAAGCCATCACTGCTTCCCTAAATACATTGCATTCCTACTCCACTTCCCTTACGTCATTTGCTCTCACATTTTTCCATTCTACACTCATTCTTACTGGTATATATCTAAATATATATATATATATATATATATATATATATATATATATATATATATATATATACATATATATATATATATATATATATATATATATATATATATATATATATATATATATATATATATATATATATATATATATATATATATTATTTTATTTATTTTGCTTCGTCGCTGACTCCCGCGTTTGCGATGTAGCGCAAGGAAACAGACAAAAGATATCGCCCAACCCACCCCCATACACAATGTATATACATACACGTCCACACACGCAAATATACATACCTATACATCTCAATGTACACATATATATACACAAACAGACACATACATATATATCCATGCACACAATTCACACTGTCTGACTTTATTCATTCCCATCGCCACCTCGCCACACATGGAATACCATCCCCCTCCCCCCTCATGTGTGCGAGATAACACTAGGAAAAGACAACAAAGGCCCCATTCGTTCACACTCAGTCTCTAGCGGTCATGCAATAATGCCCGAAACCACAGCTCCCTTTCCAAATCCAGGAACCACACAACTTTCCATGGTTTACCCCAGACGCTTCACATGCCCTGATTCAATCCACAGACAGCACGTCAACCCCGGTATACCACATCGATCAAATTCACTCTATTCCTTGCACGCCTTTCACCCTCCTGCATGTTCAGGCCCCGATCACACAAAATCTTTTTCACTCCATCTTTCCACCTCCAATTTGGTCTCCCACTTCTCGTTCCCTCCACCTCCAACACATATATCCTCTTGGTCAATCTTTCCTCACTCATTCTCTCCATGTGCCCAAACCATTTCAAAACACCCTCTTCTGCTCTCTCAACCACGCTTTTTTTATTTCTACACATCTCTCTTACCCTTGAATTACTTACTCGATCAAACCACCTCACACCACATATTGTCCTCAAACATCTCATTTCCAGCACATCCATCCTCCTGCGCACAACTCTATCCATAGCCCACGCCTCGCAACCATACAACATTGTTGGAACCACTATTCCTTAAAACATACCCATTTTTGCTTTCCGAGATAATGTTCTCGACTTCCACACATTCTTCAAGGCTCCCAGGATTTTCACCCCCTCCCCCACCGTATGATTCACTTCCGCTTCCATGGTTCCATCCGCTGCCAGATCCACTCCCAGATATCTAAAACACTTTGCTTCCTCCAGTTTTTCTCCATTCAAACTTACCTCCCAATTGACTTGACCCTCAACCCTACTGTACCTAATAACCTTGCTCTTATTCACATTTACTCTTAACTTTCTTCTTTCACACACTTTACCAAACTCAGTCACCAGCTTCTGCAGTTTCTCATATGAATCAGCAACAAGCGCTGTATCATCAGCGAACAACAACTGACCCTCTTCCCAAGCTCTCTCATCCACAACAGACTTCATACTTGCCCCTCTTTCCAAAACTCTTACATTCACCTCCCTAACAACCCCATCCATAAACAAATTAAACAACCATGGAGACATCACACACCCCTGCCGCAAACCTACATTCACTGAGAACCAATCACTTTCCTCTCTTCCTACACGTACACATGCCTTACATCCTCGATAAAAACTTTTCACTGCTTCTAACAACTTGCCTCCCATACAATATATTCTGAATACCTTCCACAGAGCATCTCTATCAACTCTATCATATGCCTTCCCCAGACCCATAAATGCTACATACAAATCCATTTGCTTTTCTAAGTATTTCTCACATACATTCTTCAAAGCAAACACCTGATCCACACATCCTCTACCACTTCTGAAACCACACTGCTCTTCCTCAATCTGATGCTCTGTACATGCCTTCACCCTCTCAGTCAATACCCTCCCATATAATTTACCAGGAATACTCAACAAACTTATACCTCTGTAATTTGAGCACCCACTCTTATCCCCTTTGCCTTTGTACAATGGCACTATGCAGGCATTCCGCCAATCCTCAGGCACCTCACCATGAGTCATACATACATTATATAACCTTACCAACCAGTCAACAATACAGTCAACCCCTTTTTTAATAAACTCCACTGCAATACCATCCAAACCTGCTGCCTTGCCGGCTTTCATCTTCCGGAAAGCTTTTACTACCTCTTCTTTGTTTACCAAATCATTTTCCCTAACCCTCTCACTTTGCACACCACCTCGACCAAAACACCCTATATCTGCCACTCTATCATCAAACACATTCAACAAACCTTCAAAATACTCACTCCATCTCCTTCTCACATCACCACTACTTCTTATCACCTCCCCATTTGCGCCCTTCAATGAAGTTCCCATTTGCTCCCTTGTCTTACGCACTTTATTTACCTCCTTCCAAAACATCTTTTTATTCTCCCTAAAATTTAATGACACTCTCTCACCCCAACTCTCATTTGACCTCTTTTTCACCTCTTGCATCTTTCTCATGACCTCCTGTCTCTTTCTTTTATACATCTCCCACTCAATTTCATTTTTTCCCTGCAAAAATGGTCCAAATGCCTCTCTCTTCTCCTTCACTAATAATCTTACTTCTTCATCCCACCACTCACTACCCTTTCTAATCAACCCACCTCCCACGCTTCTCATGCCACAGGCATCTTTTGCGCGATCCATCACTGATTCCCTAAATACATCCCATTCCTCCCCCACTCCCCTTACTTCCATTGTTCTCACCTTTTTCCATTCTGTACTCAGTCTCTCCTGATACTTCCTCACACAAGTCTCCTTCCCAAGCTCACTTATTCTCACCACCCTCTTAACCCCAACAACACTCTTCTTTTCTGAAAACCCATACAAATCTTCATCCCTGGGGATAGGGGAGAAAGAATACTTCCCACGTATTCCCTGCGTTTCGTAGAAGGCGACTAAAAGGGGAGGGAGCGGGTGGCTAGAAATCATCGACTCTCGTTTTTTTTGTTTTTTTTATTTTAATTTTCCAAAAGAAGGAACAGAGAAGGGGACCAGGTGATGATATTCCCTCTAAGGCCCAGTCCTCTGTTCTTAACGCTACCTTGCTTATGCGGGAAATGGCGAATAGTATGAAAGAAATATATATATATATATATATATATATATATATATATATATATATATATATATATATATATATATATATATATATATATATATATATGTATATGAATATATGGTGTGGGAGGCAAGTTGTTATAAGCAGTGAAAAGTTTTTATCGAGGATATAAGGAAGGTATACGTGTAGGAAGAGAGGAAAGTGATTCGTTCTCAGTGAATGAAGGTTTGCGGCAGGGGTGTGTGATGTCTCCATGGTTATTTAATTTGTTTATGGATGGGGTTGTTAGAGAGGTGAATGCAAGAGTTTTGGAAAGAGGGGCAAGTATGAAGTCTGTTGTGGATGAGAGAGCTTGGGAAGTGAGTCAGTTGTTGTTCGCTGATGATACAACGCTGGTGGCTGATTCATGTGAGAAACTGCAGAAGCTGGTGACTGAATTTGTTAAAGTGTGTGGAAGAAGAAAGTTGGGAGTGAATGTGAATAAGAGCAAGGTTATTAGGTACAGTAGGGTTGAGGGTCAAGTCAATTAGGAGGTAATTTTGAATGGAGAAAAACTAGAGGAAGCAAAGTGTTTTAGATATCTGGGAGTGGATTTTGCAGCGGATGGAACCATGGAAGCGTAAGTGAATCACAGGGTGGGGAAGGGGGCGAAAATTCTGGGAGCCTTGAAGAAGGTTTGGAAGTCGAGAACATTAGCTCGGAAAGCAAATAATGGGTATGTTTTAAGGAATAGTGGTTCCAACAATGTTGTATGGTTGCGAGGCGTGGGCTATGGATAGAGTTGTGCGCCGGAGGGTGAGGGTGGATGTGCTGAAATGAGTTGTTTGAGGACAATATGTGGTGTGAGATGGTTTGACCGAGTAAGTAATGTAAGGGTAAGAGAGATGTGTGGTAATAAAAAGAGTGTGGTTGAGAGAGCAGAAGAGGGTGTTTTGAAATAGTTTGGTCACATGGAGAGAATGGGTGAGGAAAGATTGACCAAGAGGATATATGTATCAGAGGTGGAGGGAAGGAGGAGAAGTGGGAGACCAAATTGGAGGTGGAAAGATGGAGTGAAAAAGATTTTGAGTGATCGGGGCCTGAACATGCAGGAGGGTGAAAGGCGTGCAAGGAATACAGTAAACTGGAAAATGTGGTATACAGGGGTCGACGTGCAGTCAATGGATTGAACCAGGGCACGTGAAGCGTCTGGGGTAAATCATGGAAAGTTCTGTGGGGGCCTGGATTTCGAAAAGGAGCTGTAGTTTCGGTGCATTATTACATGACAGCTAGAGAGTGAGTGTGAACGAATGGGGCCTTTGTTGTCTTTTCCTAGCGCTACCTCGCACACATGAGAGGGGAGGGGGTTGTTATTTCATGTGTGGCGAGGTGCCGATGAGACTGAATAAAGGCAAACAGTATGAATTATGTACATGTGTATATATGTATATATCCGTGTGTGTATATATATATATATACATATATATATGTATACGTTGACATGTATAGGTATGTATATTTGCGTGTGTAGACGTGTATGTTTATACATGTGTATGTGGGTGGGTTGAGGCATTCTTTCGTCTGTTTCCTTGCGCTACCTCGCTAACGCGGGAGACAGTGATAAAGCAAAATAAGTAAATATATATATATACATATATATATATATATATATATATATATATATATATATATATATATATATATATATATATATATATTATTTTTTTTTTTTTTGCGTTGTCGCTGTCTCCCGCGTTTGCGAGGTAGCGCAAGGAAACAGACGAAAGAAATGGCCCAACCCACCCCCATACACATGTATATACATACGTCCACACACGCAAATATACATACCTACACAGCTTTCCATGGTTTACCCCAGACGCTTCACATGCCCTGATTCAATCCATTGACAGCACGTCAACCCCGGTATACCACATCGATCCAATTCACTCTATTCCTTGCCCTCCTTTCACCCTCCTGCATGTTCAGGCCGCAATCACACAAAATGTTTTTCACTCCATCTTTCCACCACCAATTTGGTCTCCCTCTTCTCCTCATTCCCTCCACCTCCGACATATATATCCTCTTGGTCAATCTTTCCTCACTCATTCTCTCCATGTGCCCAAACCATTTCAGAACACCCTCTTCTGCTCTCTCAACCACGCTCTTTTTATTTCCACACATCTCTCTTACCCTTACGTTACTTACTCGATCAAACCACCTCACACCACACATTGTCCTCAAACATCTCATTTCCAGCACATCCATCCTCCTGCGCACCACTCTATCCATAGCCCACGCCTCGCAACAATACACCATTGTTGGAACCACTATTCCTTCAAACATACTCATTTTTGCTTTCCGAGATAATGTTCTCGACTTCCACACATTCTTCAAGGCTCCCAGAATTTTCGCCCCCTCCCCCATCCTATGATCCACTTCCGCTTCCATGGTTCCATCCGCTGCCAGATCCACTCCCAGATATCTAAAACACTTCACTTCCTCCAGGTTTTCTCCATTCAAACTCACCTCCCAATTGACTTGACCCTCAACCCTACTGCACCTAATAACCTTGCTCTTATTCACATTTACTCTTAACTTTCTTCTTTCACACACTTTACCAAACTCAGTCACCAGCTTCTGCAGTTTCTCACATGAATCAGCCACCAGCGCTGTATCATCAGCGAACAACTGACTCACTTCCCAAGCTCTCTCATCCCCAACAGACTTCATACTTGCCCCTCTTTCCAAAACTCTTCCATTCACCTCCCTAACAACCCCATCCATAAACAAATTAAACAACCATGGAGACATCACACACCCCTTCCGCAAACCTACATTCACTGAGAACTAATCACTTTCCTCTCTTCCTACACGTACACATGCCTTACATCCTCGATAAAAACTTTTCACTGTTCTAACAACTTGCCTCCCACACCATATATTCTTAATACCTTCCACAGAGCATCTCTATCAACTCTATCATATGCCTTCTCCAGATTCATAAATGCTACATACAAATCCATTTGCTTTTCTAAGTATTTCTCACATACATTCTTCAAAGCAAACACCTGATCCACACATCCTCTACCACTTCTGAAACCACACTGCTCTTCCCCAATCTGATGCTCTGTACATGCCTTCACCCTCTCAATCAATACCATCCCATATAATTTACCAGGAATACTCAACAAACTTATACCTCTGTAATTTGAGCACTCACTCTTATCCCCTTTGCCTTTGTAAAATGGCACTATGCACGCATTCCGCCAATCCTCAGGCACCTCACCATGAGTCATACATACATTAAATAACCTTACCAACCAGTCAACAATACAGTCACCCCCTTTTTTAATAAATTCCACTGCAATACCATCCAAACCTGCTGCCTTGCCGGCTTTCATCTTCCGCAAAGCTTTTACTACCTCTTCTCTGCTTACCAAATCATTTTCCCTAACCCTCTCACTTTGCACACCACCTCGACCAAAACACCCTATATCTGCAACTCTATCATCAAACACATTCAACAAACCTTCAAAATACTCACTCCATCTCCTTCTAACATCACCACTACTTGTTATCACCTCCCCATTTGCCCCCTTCACTGAAGTTCCCATTTGCTCCCTTGTCTTACGCACTTTATTTACCTCCTCCCAGAACATCTTTTTATTCTCCCTAAAATTTAATGATACTCTCTCACCCCAACTCTCATTTGCCCTTTTTTTCACCTCTTGCACCTTTCTCTTGACCTCCTGTCTCTTTCTTTTATACATCTCCCACTCAATTGCATTTTTTCCCTGCAAAAATCGTCCAAATGCCTCTCTCTTCTCTTTCACTAATACTCTTACTTCTTCATCCCACCACTCCCTACCCTTTCTAATCAACCCATCTCCCACTCTTCTCATGCCACAAGCATCTTTTGCGCAATCCATCACTGATTCCCTAAATACATCCCATTCCTCCCCCACTCCCCTTACTTCCATTGTTCTCACCTTTTTCCATTCTGTACTCAGTCTCTCCTGATACTTCCTCACACAAGTCTCCTTCCCAAGCTCACTTACTCTCACCATCCTCTTCACCCCAACATTCACTCTTCTTTTTTGAAAACCCATACAAATCTTCACCTTAGCCTCCACAAGATAATGATCAGACATCCCTCCAGTTGCACCTCTCAGCACATTAACATCCAAAAGTCTCTCTTTCGCGCGCCTGTCAATTAACACGTAATCCAATAACGCTCTCTGGCCATCCCTCCTACTTACATAAGTATACTTATGTATATCTCGCTTTTTAAACCAGGTGAGAGTAAGTGAGCTTGGGAAGGAGACCTGTGTGGGGAAGTACCAGGAGAGACTGTGTACAGAATGGAAAAAGGTGAGAACAATGGAAGTAAGGGGAGTGGGGGAGGAATGGGATGTATTTAGGGAATCAGTGATGGATTGCGCAAAAGATGCTTGTGGCATGAGAAGAGTGGGAGATGGGTTGATTAGAAAGGGTAGGGAGTGGTGGGATGAAGAAGTAAGAGTATTAGTGAAAGAGAAGAGAGAGGCATTTGGACGATGTTTGCAGGAAAAAAATGCAATTGAGTGGGAGAAGTATAAAAGAAAGAGACAGGAGGTCAAGAGAAAGGTGCAAGAGGTGAAAAAAAGGGCAAATGAGAGTTGGGGTGAGAGACTATCAGTAAATTTTAGGGAGAATAAAAAGATGTTCTGGAAGGAGGTAAATAGGGTGCGTAAGACAAGGGAGCAAATGGGAACTTCAGTGAAGGGCGTAAATGGGGAGGTGATAACAAGTAGCGGTGATGTGAGAAGGAGATGGAATGAGTATTTTGAAGGTTTGTTGAATGTGTCTGATGACAGAGTGGCAGATATAGGGTGTTTTGGTCGAGGTGGTGTGCAAAGTGAGAGGGTTAGGGAAAATGATTTGGTAAACAGAGAAGAGGTAGTAAAAGCTTTGCGGAAGATGAAAGCCGGCAAGGCAGCAGGTTTGGATGGTATTGCAGTGGAATTTATTAAGAAAGGGGGTGACTGTATTGTTGACTGGTTGGTAAGGTTATTTAATGTATGTATGACTCATGGTGAGGTGCCTGAGGATTGGCGGAATGCGTGCATAGTGCCATTGTACAAAGGCAAAGGGGATAAGAGTGAGTGCTCAAATTACAGAGGTATAAGTTTGTTGAGTATTCCTGGTAAATTATATGGGAGGGTATTGATTGAGAGGGTGAAGGCATGTACAGAGCATCAGATTGGGGAAGAGCAGTGCGGTTTCAGAAGTGGTAGAGGATGTGTGGATCAGGTGTTTGCTTTGAAGAATGTATGTGAGAAATACTTAGAAAAGCAAATGGATTTGTATGTAGCATTTATGGATCTGGAGAAGGCATATGATAGAGTTGATAGAGATGCTCTGTGGAAGGTATTAAGAATATATGGTGTGGGAGGCAAGTTGTTAGAAGCAGTGAAAAGTTTTTATCGAGGATGTAAGGCATGTGTACGTGTAGGAAGAGAGGAAAGTGATTGGTTCTCAGTGAATGTAGGTTTGCGGCAGGGGTGTGTGATGTCTCCATGGTTGTTTAATTTGTTTATGGATGGGGTTGTAAGGGAGGTAAATGCAAGAGTCCTGGAAAGAGGGGCAAGTATGAAGTCTGTTGGGGATGAGAGAGCTTGGGAAGTGAGTCAGTTGTTGTTCGCTGATGATACAGCGCTGGTGGCTGATTCATGTGAGAAACTGCAGAAGCTGGTGACTGAGTTTGGTAAAGTGTGTGGAAGAAGAAAGTTGAGAGTAAATGTGAATAAGAGCAAGGTTATTAGGTACAGTAGGGGTGAGGGTCAAGTCAATTGGGAGGTGAGTTTGAATGGAGAAAAACTGGAGGAAGTGAAGTGTTTTAGATATCTGGGAGTGGATCTGTCAGCGGATGGAACCATGGAAGCGGAAGTGGATCATAGGGTGGGGGAGGGGGCGAAAATTTTGGGAGCCTTGAAAAATGTGTGGAAGTCGAGAACATTATCTCGGAAAGCAAAAATGGGTATGTTTGAGGGAATAGTGGTTCCAACAATGTTGTATGGTTGCGAGGCGTGGGCTATGGATAGAGATGTGCGCAGGAGGATGGATGTGCTGGAAATGAGATGTTTGAGGACAATGTGTGGTGTGAGGTGGTTTGATCGAGTAAGTAACGTAAGGGTAAGAGAGATGTGTGGAAATAAAAAGAGCGTGGTTGAGAGAGCAGAAGAGGGTGTTTTGAAATGGTTTGGGCACATGGAGAGAATGAGTGAGGAGAGATTGACCAAGAGGATATATGTGTCGGAGGTGGAGGGAACGAGGAGAAGACGGAGACCAAATTGGAGGTGGAAAGATGGAGTGAAAAAGATTTTGTGTGATCGGGGCCTGAACATGCAGGAGGGTGAAAGGAGGGCAAGAAATAGAGTGAATTGGAGTCATGTGGTATACAGGGGTTGACGTGCTGTCAGTGGATTGAAGCAAGGCATGTGAAGCGTCTGGGGTAAACCATGGAAAGCTGTGTAGGTATGTATATTTGCGTGTGTGGACGTGTGTATGTACATGTGTATGGGGGGGGGGGGGGTTGGGCCATTTCTTTCGTCTGTTTCCTTGCGCTACCTCGCAAACGCGGGAGACAGCGACAAAGTATAAAAAAAAAAAAAAAAAAAAAAATTCCCAATCATCAGTCCTTTTTCAGCACATAAATCTACAAGCTCTTCACCATTTCCATTTACAACACTGAACACCCCATGTATACCAATTATTCCCTCAACTGCCACATTACTCACCTTTGCATTCAAATCACCCATCACTATAACCCGGTCTCGTGCATCAAAACCACTAACACACTCATTCAGCTGCTCCCAAAACACTTGCCTCTCATGATCTTTCTTCTCATGCCCAGGTGCATATACACCAATAATCACCCATCTCTCTCCATCAACTTTCAGTTTTACCCATATTAATCGAGAATTTACTTTCTTACATTCTATCACATATTCCCACAACTCCTGTTTTTTTTTCATACCATTCACCATTTCCCGCATAAGCGAGGTAGCGTTAAGAACAGAGGACTGGGCCTTTGAGGGAATATCCTCACCTGGCTCCCTTCTCTGTTCCTTCTTTTGGAAGCTTAAAAAAAAAATGAGAGGGGAGGATTTCCAGCCTCCCGCTCCCTTCCCTTTTAGTCGCCTTCTACGACACGCAGGGAATACGTGGGAAGTATTCTTTTTCCCCTATCCATATATATATATATATATATATATATATATATATATATATATATATATATATATATATATATATATATATATATATATATATATATATATATATATATATATATATATATATATATATATATATATATATATATATATATATATATATATATATATATATATATATATATATATATATATATATATATATATATATATATATATATATAAAAAAGAAAAAAAAAAATATATATATATATATATATATATATATATATATATTTTTTTTCTTTTTTTTTTTTTTTTTTTGCTTTGTCGCTGTCTCCGGCGTTTGCGAGGTAGCGCAAGCAAACAGACGAAAGAAATGGCTCAACCCACCCCCATACACATGTATATACATACACGTCCACACACGCAAATATACATACCTATACATCTCAATGTACACATATATATACACACACAGACATATACATATATACACATGTACATAATTCATACTGTCTGCCTTTATTTATTCCCATCGCCACCTCGCCACACATGGAGTAACATCCCCCTCCCTCCTCATGTGTGCGAGGTAGCGCTAGGAAAAGACAACAAAGGCCCCATTCGTTCACAGTCAGTCTCTAGCTGTCATGTAATAATGCCTGAAACCACAGCTCCCTTTCCAGATCCAGGCCCTGCACAACTTTCCATGGTTGACCCCAGGCGCTTCACATGCCCTGGTTCAATCCATTGACAGCACGTCGACCCCGGTATATCACATCGATCCAATTTACTCTATTCCTTGCACGCCTTTCACCCTCCTGCATGTTCAGGCCCCGATCACTCAAAATCTTTTTCACTCCATCTTTCCACCTCCAATTCTGTCTCCCACTTCTCCTCGTCCCCTCCACCTCCGACACATATATCCTCTTGGTCAATCTTTACTCACTCATTCTCTCCATGTGCGCAAACCATTTCAAAACACCCTCTTCTGCTCTCTCAACCACATTCTTTTTATTTCCATACATCTCTCTTACCCTTACATTACTTACTCGATCAAACCACCTCTCACTATATATTGTCCTCAAACATCTAATTTCCAGCACATCCACCCTCACCCTCCGGCGCACAACTCTATCCATAGCCCACGCCTCGCAACCATACAACATTGTTGGAACCACTATTCCTTCAAACATACCCATTATTTGCTTTCCGAGATAATGTTGTCGACTTCCAAACATTCTTCAAGGCTTCTAGAATTTTCGCCCCCTCCCCCACCCTATTATTCACTTCCGCTTCCATGGTTCCATCCGCTGCCAGATCCACTCCCAGATATCTAAAACAGTTTACTTCCTCCAGTTTTTCTCCATTCAAACTTACCTCCCACTTGACTTGACCCTCAACCCTACTGTACCTAATAACCTTGCTCTTGTTCACATTTAATCTTATTAACATTTATATATATATATATATATATATATATATATATATATATTTTTTTTTTTTTTTTTTTTTTTTTTTTTTTTTTTTTTTATACTTTGTCGCTGTCTCCCGCGTTTGCGAGGTAGCGCAAGGAAACAGACGAAAGAAATGGCCCAACCCCCCCCCCATACACATGTACATACACACGTCCACACACGCAAATATACATACCTACACAGCTTTCCATGGTTTACCCCGACGCTTCACATGCCTTGCTTCAATCCACTGACAGCACGTCAACCCCTGTATACCACATGACTCCAATTCACTCTATTCCTTGCCCTCCTTTCACCCTTCTACATGTTCAGGCCCCGATCACACAAAATCTTTTTCACTCCATCTTTCCACCTCCAATTTGGTCTCCCACTTCTCGTTCCCTCCACCTCCGACACATATATCCTCTTGGTCAATCTTTCCTCACTCATTCTCTCCATGTGCCCAAACCATTTCAAAACACCCTCTTCTGCTCTCTCAACCACGCTATTTTTATTTCCACACATCTCTCTTACCCTTACGTTACTTACTCGATCAAACCACCTCACACCACACATTGTCCTCAAACATCTCATTTCCAGCACATCCACCCTCCTGCGCATAACTCTATCCATAGCCCTCGCCTCGCAACCATACAACATTGTTGGAACCACTATTCCTTCAAACATACCCATTTTTGCTTTCGGAGATAATGTTCTCGACTTCCACGCATTCTTCAAGGCTCTCAGGTTTTTCGCCCCCTCCCCCACCCTATGATCCACTTCCGCTTCCATGGTTCCATCCGCTGCCAGATCCACTTCCAGATATCTAAAACACTTTACTTCCTCCAGTTTTTCTCCATTCAAACTTACCTCCCAATTGACTTGACCCTCAACCCTACTGTACCTAATACCCTTGCTCTTATTCACATTTACTCTTAACTTTCTTCTTTCA
>NC_092237.1:36760434-36840434 GCF_036320965.1 Panulirus ornatus
CGTTTGATCTGTGAGCAGGTGTTGTCATGTGGACGTTTGATCTGTGAGCAGGTGTTGTCATGTGAACGTTTGATCTGTGAGCAGGTGTTGTCATGTGAACGTTTGATCTGTGAGCAGGTGTTATCATGTGAACGTTTGATCTGTGAGCAGGTGTTGTCATGTGAACGTTTGATCTGTGAGCAGGTGTTGTCATGTGGACATTTGATCTGTGAGCAGGTGTTATCATGTGAACGTTTGATCTGTGAGCAGGTGTTGTCATGTGAACGTTTGATCTGTGAGCAGGTGTTATCATGTGAACGTTTGATCTGTGAGCAGGTGTTGTCATGTGGACGTTTGATCTGTGAGCAGGTGTTGTCATTTACTCCTTCAGCAGAAATTCATTTTAGTGTCATTTACTTTAGTGTCAAACTGAAATTCTTATCTTAAATCTGTCTACAACATTTTTTTTTCTTTCTCGCTTTTCTAGTAATGTCAACTATTTCAGATACATTCTGTTAATTTCATCATACTGGATAATGCTAACTATTACTAATAAAGTGCTATGGTTATGAAGATAGTAGAGATAAAGTATTGTTGAAAGAGACTTGTAATGCAATTGTCTAGATCAGTGAATCAGTGGACTCGCATAGACACTTGTAGTTTTCTATCACCTAAATATATGATTTATAACACATTGATAACTTATCATTACACTCATAAAGATTTCTTAAGTTCCTTAACCTGATTCTCGAATAGCCATCTGGTTCCATCTGAGGCAGAAACAAACGGTAGACGTAAAGCTACTCATAACTAAACTAGACATACGAAAAGAAAGGAACAGAAAGCAGAAATAGACCCTATACATCTTTAGGTTTACGTGAAGTTCAGGTGAGTAGACATGGTGTTGAGCATCCGGATGTCCAGGGAATCCTGGGGAGATGATACACTCTCGGGATCTTCGTTATTTTTCTCATAAACGACGAAGGGGGAGTAGCTGAGTGTCACTACCCTGAAATTGTGACCCATGAAGTTCTGAAGTTTCTCTGAAAATATACCGTAAAAGCTATATCCATGGGCACTGGACATTTTTATCATCTGGGAGTAGTTCCTTTACATCATCATCATGATTAGGTTTCATTATTACAAGCGCCAATGTATTATGATATCAATTCAATATACGTCATTCGTTACAGCTTACTGGACAAATTTGCTTAACCCTCGAGCAGCCACTGATTATGGTATATGTACTTCCTGTGATAGACATCTGACTCTGTACACTGTTTGGATGACACAATATGAAACGCATGTGGGAAAGAGAGTGAATACCTCAGTCAGGCGTCTGAACTCAACGTATATATACCTGAGGGAGATTTCGGAAGGTTTTCTATGACGCACTGTGCAACTATTATTCAAAACACCAACTCTAATTATAAATCCCATTCGACTATATGAATTACATGTTACATAAGCAGTAAGAAATGTATACATCTTTTCAGAAACTTCTTTATTCATTCAGTACAAAGTTACTCCTACAGTATACATGTCTGATTACGTATGTACTGTAAGAGCAACTATATAATGAATGAGTCAAGACTATATAGTCGACATAATCTTCCTTGCAAAAGTCGAATATTGCGTGTAAAATCAGTATACGTTAACAAATATATTGAGCTATGAATGCACTGAACATTTGAATGACTGAATGAACAGCGTGGTGAAGGTTGTACTGGTCCATTGTGTAGGGAAGTTGTTACATCGCGGGAAATATAAACAAATATCCATCATTTAAGTTGTTGTCTATTTATATGATAATTGCTGCGTTCGGAAAGTTCCACCAGTCTCCCGTCTCCGTGCGATAGAGCTACAATGATAGTTTCAGAATCAATTGATGCAAATTTATACATAATAGTTACATTCAATAAAATTCTTTGATATATATAGAATCTGGAGGAAGTTTACCTATTGTATGCACGGCATATTTTTCGAATATTCGTACTGCGGTGGACAGGTTGCCATGTGAGCGTTGTACTAGACATGATGGAAAGCTAACCAGAACGCATCTCACAGAACAATGAGGAATTACCACTTTACATACGTGAGTCATATAAGTTTTCTTACCAGATTTCTTAAAGTTTAAATTGATTTTCTTTGGTGTGAGGTATATACTCTTTTTATCCCTTTTCCTAAGTAAACTACAAAATTATCAAATGTGAATAATAAATGAAATACATTTCGAGAACTTATGCATGCCAAAGAATTTTTCATAAAATGCATGATTTCATGAGCGAAGTTAATATATACACCTTAAGAGAATTACATTATTCAAGTAAAAACATTTGATGGCAAGCCCGTACACAACTTACCAGAGAAGACGTTGTCATACCACTGAACAGAAGAGGATGGATCTGACTGCTGTACAAGCTGCTGGATCCCCATCTCTCCGTTCTTGCAGTAAAGACACCGTCGAAATACCTTCACATCTCCCCCATCACCTGAAAAAACAAATACATGAATGAGTATATATTTTCTTTTTTTTTTTCTGCTTTGTCGCTGTCTCCCGCGTTTCCGAGGTAGCGCAAGGAAACAGACGAAAAGAATGGCCCAACCCACCCCCATACACATGCCTTGATTCAATCCACTGACAGCACGTCAACCCCGGTATACCACATCGCTCCAATTCACTCTATTCTTTGCCCTCCTTTCACCCTCCTGCATGTTCAGGCCCCGATCACACAAAATCTTTTTCACTCCATCCTTCCACCTCCAATTTGGTCTCCCTCTTCTCCTCGTTCCCTCAACCTCCGACACATATATCCTCTTGGTCAATCTTTCCTCACTCATTCTCTCCATGTGACCAAACCATTTCAAAACACCCTCTTCTGCTCTCTCAACCACGCTCTTCTTATTTCCACATATCTCTCTTACCCTTACGTTACTTACTCGATCAAACCACCTCACACCACACATTGTCCTCTAACATCTCATTTCCAGCACATCCATCCTCCTGCGCACAACTCTATCCATAGTCCACGCCTCGCAACCATACAACATTGTTGGAACCACTATTCCTTCAAACATACCCATTTTTGCTTTCCGAGATAATGTTCTCGACTTCCACACATTCTTCAAGGCTCCCAGAATTTTCGCCCCCTCCCCCACCCTATAACCCACTTCCGCTTCCATGGTTCCATCCGCTGCCAGATCCACTCCCAGATATATAAAACACTTCACTTCCTCCAGTTTTTCTCCATTCAAACTCACCTCCCAATTGAATTGACCCTCAACCCTACTGTACCTAATAACCTTGCTCTTATTCACATTTACTCTTGTACTAAGAATACATGGTGTGGGAGGCAATTTGTTAGAAACAGTGAAAAGTTTTTATCGAGGATGTAAGGCATGTGTACGTGTAGGAAGAGAGGAAAGTGATTGGTTCTCAGTGAATGTAGGTTTGCGGCAGGGGTGTGTGATGTCTCCATGGTTGTTTAATTTGTTTATGGATGGGGTTGTTAGGGAGGTGAATGCAAGAGTTTTGGAAAGAGGGGCAAGTATGAAGTCTGTTGGGGATGAGAGAGCTTGGGAAGTGAGTCAGTTGTTGTTCGCTGATGATACAGCGCTGGTGGCTGATTCATGTGAGAAACTGCAGAAGCTGGTGACTGATTTTGCTAAAGTGTGTGAAAGAAGAAAGTTAAGAGTAAATGTGAATAAGAGCAAGGTTATTAGGTACAGTAGAGTTGAGGGTCAAGTCAATTGGGAGGTGAGTTTGAATGGAGAAAAACTGGATGAAGTGAAGTGTTTTAGATATCTGGGAGTGGATCTGGCAGCGGATGGAACCATGGAAGCGGAAGTGGATCATAGGGTGGGGGAGGGGGCGAAAATTCTGGGAGCCTTGAAGAATGTGTGGAAGTCGAGAACATTATCTCGGAAAGCAAAAATGGGTATGTTTGAAGGAATAGTGGTTCCAACAATGTTGTATGGTTGCGAGGCGTGGACTATGGATAGAGTTGTGCGCAGGAGGATGGATGTGCTGGAAATGAGATGTTTGAGGACAATGGGTGGTGTGAGGTGGTTTGATCGAGTAAGTAACGTAAGGGTAAGAGAGATGTGTGGAAATAAAAAGAGCGTGGTTGAGAGAGCAGAAGAGGGTGTTTTGAAATGGTTTGGTCACATGGAGAGAATGAGTGAGGAAAGATTGACCAAGAGGATATATGTGTCGGAGGTGGAGGGAACGAGGAGAAGAGGGAGACCAAATTGGAGGTGGAAAGATGGAGTGAAAAAGATTTTGTGTGATCGGGGCCTGAACATGCAGGAGGGTGAAAGGAGGGCAAAGAATAGAGTGAATTGGAGCGATGTGGTATACCGGGGTTGACGTGCTGTCAGTGGATTGAATCAAGGCATGTGTATGGGGGTGGGTTGGGCCATTTCTTTCGTCTGTTTCCTTGCGCTACCTCGCAAACGCGGGAGACAGCGACAAAACAAAAAAAAAAAAAAAAAAGAACATACAAAGCTCCAACAGCCGGGATCGAACCTGGGACCCTTGTGCAAGAGGCAGGCATGCTAACCGCTAGGCTAAGGGACTGTATAATAGGAAACAACTATTCGAAATACTAAGTACTCGAACACCCTTCGTCTTACAATGGTGAGCAACGGGGTCTATCGGTTGTTTCCGAACAGAACACATAGCCAGCTGATAGCGTTTTACCGAACCTGACTGTACCACGCGGAGTTATATGAATACGAATAAAGTGTATATGAACGCGCACCTTCATAGAACATAAAAAGCTCCAACAGCAAGGTTCGAGATATATATATATATATATATATATATATATATATATATATATATATATATATATATATATATATATATATATATATATATATATATATATATATATATATATATATATATATATATATGTATATATATCCCAGGGATATATATATATTTTTTCTTCTATTTTGCTTTGTCTCTGACTCCCGCGTTTGCGAGGTAGCGCAAGTAAACACACGAAAGAAATGGCCCAACCCACCCCCATAAACATGTATATACACACACGTCCACACACGCAGATATACATACCTATAAATCTCAATATACACATATATATACACACACAGACACATACATATATACATATGCACACAATTCACACTGTCTGCCTTTATTCATTCCCATCGCCACCTCGCCACACATGGAATAACATCCCCCTCCCCCCTCAAGTGTGCGAGGTAGCGCTATGAAAAAACAACAAAGGCCCCATTCGTTCACACTCAGTCTCTAGCTGTCATGCAATAATGCCCGAAACCACAGCTCCCTCTCCACATCCAGGCCCCACACAACATTCCATGGTTTACCCCAGACGCTTCACATGCAATGATTCAATCCATTGACAGAACGTCGACACCGATATACCACATCAATCTACTTCACTCTATTCCTTGCCTGCCTTTCACCGTCCTGCATGTTCAGGCCACGATCACACAAAACCTTTTTCACTTCATCTTTTCACCTCCAATTTGGTCTCCCACTTCTCCTCGTTCCCTCCACCTCCGACATATATATCCTCTTGGTCAATCTCTACTCACTCATTCTCTCCATGTGCCCAAACCATTTCAACACACCCTCTACTGCTCTCTCAACCACGCTCTTTTTATTTCCACACATCTCTCTTACCCTTACATTACTTACTCGATCAAACAACCTCACACCACATATTGTCCTCAAACATCTCATTTCCAGAACATCCACCCTCTGCGGACAACTATATCTATAGCCCACGCCTCGCAACCATACAACATTGTTGGAACCACTATTCCTTCAAACATACCCATTTTTGCTTTCGAGATAATGTTCTCGACTTCCAAACATTCTTCAAGGCTCGAAGGATTTTCGCCCCCTCCCCCACCCTATGATTCACTTCCGCTTCCATAGTTCCATCCGCTGCCAGATCCACTCCCAGATATCTAAAACACTTTACTTCCTCCAGTTTTCTCCATTCAAACTTACCTCCGAATTCACTTGACCCTCAACCCTACTGTTCCTAATAACCTTGCTCTTATTCACATTTACTCTTAAGTTTCTTCTTTCACACACTTTACCAAACTCAGTCACCAGCTTCTGCAGTTTCTCACATGAATCAGCCACCAGCGCTGTATCATCAGCGAACAACAACTGATTCACTTCCCATGCTCTCACATCCACAACAGGCTTCATACTTGCCCTATTTCCAAAACTCTTGTATTCAATTCCCTAACAAACCCATCCATAAGCAAATTAAACAACAATGGAGACATCAGACACCCCGCCCGCAAACCTACATTCACTGAGAACCAATCACTTTCCTCTCTTCCTACACGTACACATGCCTTACATCCTCAATAAATACTTTTCACTGCTTCTAACAACTTGCCTCCCACACCATATATTCTTAATACCTTCCACGGAGCATCTCTATCAACTCTATCATATGCCCTCTCCAGATCCATAAATGCTATATATAAATCCATTTGCTTTTCTAAGTATTTCTCACATACATTCTTCAAAGCAAACACCTGATCCACACATCCTCTACCACTTCTGAAAACCACACTGCTCTTCCCCAATTTGATGCTCTGTACATGCCTTCACCCTCTCAATCAATACCCTCCCATATAATTTACCAGGAATACTCAACAAATTTATACCTCTGTAATTTGAGCACTCACTCTTATCCCCTTTGCATTTGTACAATGGCACTATGCACGCATTCCGCCAATCCTCAGGCACCTCACCATGAGTCTTACATACATTAAATAACCTTACCAAGCAGTCCACAATACAGTCACCCCCTTTTTTAATAGATTCCACTGCAATACAATCCAAACCTCCTGCCTTGCCGGCTTTCATCTTCCGCAAAGCTTTTACTACCTCTTCTCTCTTTACCAAATCATTTTCCCTAACTCTCTCACTTTGCACATCACCTCGACCAAAGCACCCTATATCTGCCACTCTATCATCAAACACATTCAACAAACCTTCAAAATACTCACTCCATCTCCTTCTCACATCACCACTACTTGTTATCACCTCCCCATTAGCCCCCTTCACTGAAGTTCCCATTTGCTCCCTTGTCTTACGCACTTTATTTACCTCCTTCCAGAACATCTTTTTATTCTCCCTAAAATCTAATGATACTCTCTCACCCCAACTCTCATTTGCCCTCTTTTTCACCTCTTGCACCTTTCTCTTGACCTCCTGTCTCTTTCTTTTATACATCTCCCACTCAATTGCATTTTTTCCATGCAAAAATCGTCCAAATGCCTCTCTCTTCTCTTTCACTAATAATCTTACTTCTTCATCCCACCACTCATTACCCTTTCTAATCAACCCACCTTCCACGCTTCTCATGCCACAAGCATCTTTTGGGCAATCCATCACTGCTTCCCTAAATACATCCCATTCCTCCCCCACTCCCCTTGCTTCCATTGTTCTCACCTTCTTCCATTCTGTATTCAGTCTCTCCTGGTACTTCCTCACACAAGTCTCCTTTCCAAGCTCACTTACTCTCACCACCCTCTTCACCGTAACATTCACTCTGCTTTTCTGAAAACCTATACAAAATCTTCACCTTAGCCTCCACAAGATAATGATCAGACATCCCTCCAGTTGCACCTCTCAGCACATTAACATCCAAAAGTCTCTCTTTCGCGCGCCTGTCAATTAACACGCAATCCATATATATATATATATATATATATATATATATATATATATATATATATATATATATATATATATATATATATATATATATATATATATATATATATATATATATATATATATATATATATATATATATATATATATATATATATATATATATATATATATATATATATATATATATATATATATATATATATATATATATATATATATATATATATATATATATATATATATATTATATATATATATATATATATATATATATATATATATATATATATATATATATATATATATATATATATATATATATATATATATATATATATATATATATATATATATATATATATATATATATATATATATATATATATATATATATATATATATATATATATATATATATATATATATATATATATATATATATATATATATATATATATATATATATATATATATATATATATATATATATATATATATATATATATATATATATATATATATATATATATATATATATATATATATATATATATATATATATATATATATATATATATATATATATATATATATATATATATATATATATATATATATATATATATATATATATATATATATATATATATATATATATATATATATATATATATATATATATACATACCTATACATCTCAATGTACACATATATATACACACACAGACATATACATATATACACATGTACATAATTCAAAGTGTCTGCCTTTATTTATTCCCATCGCCACCCTGCCACACATGGAATAACAACCCCCTCCCCCATCATGTGTGCGAGGTAACGCTAGGAAAAGACAACAAAGGCTCCATTCGTTCACACTCAGTCTCTAGCTCTCATGTAATAATGCACCGAAAACACAGGTTCCTTTCCATATCCAGGCCACACACAACTTTCCATGAATTACCACAGACACTTCACATGTCCTGGTTCAATCCATTGACAGCACGTCGAACCCGGTATACCATATCGTTCCAATTCACTCTTTTCCTTGCAGCCTTTTACCCTCCTACGTGTTCAGGCCCCGATCACTCAAAATCTTTTTCACTCCATCTTTGCACCTCCAATTTGATCTCCCACTTCTTCTCGTTCCCTCCACATCTGACACATATATCCTCTTGGTCAATATTTCCTAACTCATTCTCTCCATGTGACCACAGCATTAAAAACACTCTCTTCTGCTCTCTCAACCACACTCTTTTTATTTCCACACATATCTCTTACCCTTACATTACCTATTCGATCAAACCACCTCACACCACATATTGTCCTCAAACTTCTCATTTCCAGCACAGCCACCTTCCTGCGCACAACTCTATCCATAGCCAACGCCTCGCAGCCATACAATATTGTTGGAGCCACTATTCCTTCAAACATGCCCATTTTTGCTTTCCGAGATAATGTTCTCAACTTCTAAACATTCTTCAAGGCTCCCAGAATTTTCGCCCCCTCCCCCACCCTATGATTCACTTCCACTTCCATGGTGCCATCCGCTGCCAAATCCACTCACAGATATCTAAAACACATCACTTCATCCAGTTTTTTTCCATTCAAACTTACCTCCGAATTCACTTGACCCTCAACCCTATTGTACCTAATAACCTTTCTCTTATTCACATTTACTCTTAACTTTCTTCTTTCACACACTTTACCAAAATCAGTCACCAGCTTCTGCAGTTTCTCACATGAATCAGCCACCAGCGCTGTATCATCAGCGAACAACAACTGACTCACTTCCCAAGATCTCTCATCCAAAACAGACTGCATACATGCCCTCTTTCCAAAACTTTTGCACTCACCTCCCTAACAACCCCATCCATAAACAAATTAAACAACCATGGAGACATTACACACCCCTGCCGCAAACCTACATTCACTGAGAACAAATCACTTTCCTCTCTTCCTACACGTACACATGCCTTACATCCTCGATAAAAACTTTTCACTGCTTCTAACAACTTGCCTCCCACACCATATATTCTTAATACCTTCCACAGAGCATCTTTATCAACTCTATCATATGTCTTCTCTAGATCCATAAATGCTACATACAAATCCATTTGCTTTTCTAAGTATTTCTCACATACATTCTTCAAAGTAAACACCTGATCCACACATCCTCTACCACTTCTGAAACCACACTGCTCTTCCCCAATCCGATGCTTTGTACATGCCTTCACCCTCTCAATCAGTACCCTCCCATATAATTTACCAGGAATAATTAAACTTATACCTCTGTAATTTGAGCACTCACTCTTATCCCCTTTGCCTTTGTACAATGGCACTATGCACGCATTTCGCCAATCCTCAGGCACCTCATCATGAGTCATACATACAAGGTTATTAGGTACAGTAGGGTTGAGGGTCAAGTCAATTGGGAGGTAAGTTTGAATGGAGAAAAACTGGAGGAAATAAAGTGTTTTAGATATCTGGGAGTGGATCTGGCAGCGGATGGAACCATGGAAGCGGAAGTGAATCATAGGGTGGGGGAAGGGGCGAAAATCCTGGGAGCCTTGAATAATGTGTGGAAGTCGAGAACATTATCTCGGAAAGCTAAAGTGGGTATGTTTGAAGGAATAGTGGTTCCAACAATGTTGTATGGTTGCGAGGCGTGGGCTATGGATAGAGTTGTGCGCAGGAGGGTTGATGTGCTGGAAATGAGATGTTTGAGGACAATGAGTGGTGTGAGGTGGTTTGATCGAGTAAGTAATGTAAGGGTAAGAGAGATGTGTGGAAATAAAAAGAGCGTGGTTGAGAGAGAAGAGGAGGGTGTTTTGAAATGGTTTGGGCACATGAAGAGATTGAGTGAAGAAAGATTGACCAAGAGGATATATGTGTCGGAGGTGGAGGGAACGAGGAAAAGTGGGAGACCAAATTGGAGGTGGAAAGCTGGAGTGAAAAAGATTTTGGGTGATCGGGTCCTGAACATGCAGGAGGGTGAAAGGAGGGCAAGGAATAGAGTGAATTGGATCGATGTGGTATACCGGGGTTGACGTGCTGTCAGTGGATTGAATCAGGGCATGTGAAGCGTCTGGGATAAACCATGGAAAGTTGTGTGGGGCCTGGATGTGGAAAGGGAGCTGTGGTTTCGGGCATTATTGCATGATAGCTAGAGACTGAGTGTAAACGAATGGGGCCTTAATTGTCTTTTCCTAGTGCTACCTCGCACGCATGAGGGGGGAGGGGGATTGTATTCCATGTGTGGCGAGGTGGCGATAGGAATGAATAAAGGCAGACAGTGTAAATTGTGTGCATGGGTATATAAGTATGTGTCTGTGTGTATATATATGTGTACATTGAGATGTATAGGTATGTATATTTGCGTGTGTGGACGTGTATGTATATACATTGTGTATGTGGGTGGGTTGGGCCATTTCTTTCGTCTGTTTCCTTGCGCTACCTCGCAAACGCAGGAGGCAGCGACAAAGCAAAAAAAAAAAAAAAAAAAGAAAAATATATATATATATATATATATATATATATATATATATATATATATATATAAATATATATATATATATATATATATATATATATATATATATAAATATTTATATATATATATATATATATATATATATATATATATATATAATTTTTTTTTTTTTTTTTTTTTCTTTTTTTATACTTTGTCGCTGTCTCCCGCGTTTGCGAGGTAGCGCAAGGAAACAGACGAAAGAAATGGCCCAACCCCCCCCATACACATGTACATACACACGTCCACACACGCAAATATACATACCTACACAGCTTTCCTTGGTTTACCCCGGACGCTTCACATGCCTTGATTCAATCCACTGACAGCACGTCAACCCCTGTATACCACATCGCTCCAACTCACTCTATTCCTTGCCCTCCTTTCACCCTCCTGCATGTTCAGGCCCCGATCACACAAAATCCTTTTCACTCCATCTTTCCACCTCCAATTTGGTCTCCCTCTTCTCCTCGCTCCCTCCACCTCCGACACATATATCCTCTTGGTCAATCTTTCCTCACTCATTCTCTCCATGTGCCCAAACCATTTCAAAACACCCTCTTCTGCTCTCTCAACCACGCTCTTTTTATTTCCACACATCTCTCTTACCCTTACGTTACTTACTCGATCAAACCACCTCACACCACACATTGTCCTCAAACATCTCATTTCCAGCACATCCATCCTCCTGCGCACAACTCTGTCCATAGCCCACGCCTCGCAACCATACAACATTGTTGGAACTACTATTCCTTCAAACATACCCATTTTTGCTTTCCGGGATAATGTTCTCGACTTCCACACATTTTTCAAGGCTCCCAAAATTTTCGCCCCTCCCCCACCCTATGATCCACTTCCGCTTCCATGGTTCCATCCGCTGACAGATCCACTCCCAGATATCTAAAACACTTCACTTCCTCCAGTTTTTCTCCATTCAAACTCACCTCCCAATTGACTTGACCCTCAACCCTACTGTACCTAATAACCTTGCTCTTATTCACATTTACTCTTAACTTTCTTCTTCCACACACTTTACCAAACTCCGTCACCAGCTTCTGCAGTTTCTCACATGAATCCGCCACCAGCGCTGTATCATCAGCGAACAACAACTGACTCACTTCCCAAGCTCTCTCATCCCCAACAGACTTCATACTTGCCCCTCTTTCCAAGACTCTTGCATTCACCTCCCTAACAACCCCATCCATAAACAAATTAAACAACCATGGAGACATCACACACCCCTGCCGCAAACCTACATTCACTGAGAACCAATCACTTTCCTCTCTTCCCACACGTACACATGCCTTACATCCTCGATAAAAACTTTTCACTGCTTCTAGCAACTTGCCTCCCACACCATATATTCTTAATACCTTCCACAGAGCATCTCTATCAACTCTATCATATGCCTTCTCCAGATCCATAAATGCTACATACAAATCCATTTGCTTTTCTAAGTATTTCTCACATACATTCTTCAAAGCAAACACCTGATCCACACATCCTCTACCACTTCTGAAACTACACTGCTCTTCCCCAATCTGATGCTCTGTACATGCCTTCACCCTCTCAATCAATACCCTCCCATATAATTTACCAGGAATACTCAACAAACTTATACCTCTGTAATTTGAGCACTCACTCTTATCCCCTTTGCCTTTGTACAATGGCACTATGCACGCATTCCGCCAATCCTCAGGCACCTCACCATGAGTCATACATACATTAAATAACCTTACCAACCAGTCAACAATACAGTCACCCCCTTTTTTAATAAATTCCACTGCAATACCATCCAAACCTGCTGCCTTGCCGGCTTTCATCTTCCGCAAAGCTTTTACTACCTCTTCTCTGTTTACCAAACCATTTTCCCTAACCCTCTCACTTTGCACACCACCTCGACCCAAACACCCTATATCTGCCACTCTGTCATCAGACACATTCAACAAACCTTCAAAATACTCATTCCATCTCCTTCTCACATCACCATTACTTGTTATCACCTCCCCATTTACGCCCTTCACTGAAGTTCCCATTTGCTCCCTTGTCTTACGCACCCTATTTACCTCCTTCCAGAACATCTTTTTATTCTCCCTAAAATTTACTGATAGTCTCTCACCCCAACTCTCATTTGCCTTTTTTTTCACCTATATATATATATATATATATATATATATATATATATATATATATATATATATATATATATATATATATATATATATATATATATATACAAATATATATATATATATATATATATATATATATATATATATATATATATATATATATATATATATATATATATATATATATATATATATATATATATATATAGGTATACATATATATGTATATATATATTTTTTTTTTTTTTTTTGCTTTGTCGCTGTCTCCCGCGTTTGCGAGGTAGCGCAAGGAAACAGACGAAAGAAATGGCCCAACCCACCCCCATACACATGTATATACATACGTCCACACACGCAAATATACATACCTACACAGCTTTCCATGGTTTACCCCAGACGCTTCACATGCCCCGATTCAATCCACTGACAGCACGTCAACCCCGGTATACCACATCGATCCAATTCACTCTATTCCTTGTCCTCCTTTCACCCTCCTGCATGTTCAGGCCCCGATCACACAAAATCTTTTTCACTCCATCTTTCCACCTCCAATTTCGTCTCCCTCTTCTCCTCGTACCCTCCACCTCCGACACATATATCCTCTTGGTCAATCTTTCCTCACTCATTCTCTCCATGTGCCCAAACCATTTCAAAACACCCTCTTCTGCTCTCTCAACCACGCTCTTTTTATTTCCACACATCTCTCTTACCCTTACGTTACTTACTCGATCAAACCACCTCACACCACACATTGTCCTTAAACATCTCATTTCCAGCACATCCATCCTCCTGCGCACAACTCTATCCATAGCCCACGCCTCGCAACCATACAACATTGTTGGAACCACTATTCCTTCAAACATACCCATATTTGCTTTCCGAGATAATGTTCTCGACTTTCATACATTCTTCAAGGCTCCCAAAATTTTCGCCCCCTCCCCCACCCTATGATCCACTTCCGCTTCCATGGTTCCATCCGCTGCCAGATCCACTCCCAGATACCTAAAACACTTCACTTCCTCCAGTTTTTCTCCATTCAAACTCACCTCCCAATTGACTTGACCCTCAACCCTACTGTACCTAATAACCTTGCTCTTATTCACATTTACTCTTAACTTTCTTCTTTCACACACTTTACCAAACTCAGTCACCAGCTTCTGCAGTTTCTCACATGAATCAGCCACCAGCGTTGCATCATCAGCGAACAACAACTGACTCACTTCCCAAGCTCTCTCATCCCCAACAGACTTCATACTTGCCCCTCTTTCCAAAACTCTTGCATTCACCTCTCTAACAACCTCATCCATAAACAAATTAAACAACCATGGAGACATCACACACCCCTGCCGCAAACCTACATTCACTGAGAACCAATCACTTTCCTCTCTTCCGACACGTACACATGCCTTACATCCTCGATAAAAACTTTTCACTGCTTCTAACAACTCGCCTCCCACACCATATATTCTTAATACCTTCCACAGAGCATCTCTATCAACTCTATCATATGCCTTCTCCAGATCCATAAATGCTACATACAAATCCATTTGCTTTTCTAAGTATTTCTCACATACATTCTTCAAAGCAAACACCTGATCCACACATCCTCTACCACTTCTGAAACCACACTGCTCTTCCCCAATCTGTTGCTCTGTACATGCCTTCACCCTCTCAATCAATACCCTCCCATATAATTTACCAGGAATATTCAACAAACTTATACCTCTGTAATTTGAGCGCTCACTCTTATCCCCTTTGCCTTTGTACAATGGCACTATGCACGCATTCCGCCAATCCTCAGGCACCTCACCGTGAGTCATACATACATCAAATAACCTTACCAACCAGTCAACAATACAGTCACCCCCTTTTTTAATAAATTCCACTGCAATACCATCCAAACCTGCTGCCTTGCCGGCTTTCATCTTCCGCAAAGCTTTTACTACCTCTTCTCTGTTTACCAAATCATTTTCCCTAACCCTCTCACTTTGCACACCACCTCGACCAAAACACCCTATATCTGCCACTCTATCATCAAACACATTCAACAAACCCTCAAAATACTCACTCCATCTCCTTCTCACATCACCACTACTTGTTATCACCTCCCCATTTGCGCCCTTCACTGAAGTTCCCATTTGCTCCCTTGTCTTACGCACTTTATTTACCTCCTTCCAGAACATCTTTTTATTCTCCCTAAAATATATATATATATATATATATATATATATATATATATATATATATATATATATAATATGGGTAAAATTGAAAGTTGATGGAGAGAGGTGGGTGATTATTGGTGCATATGCACCTGGGCATGAGAAGAAAGATCATGAGAGGCAAGTGTTTTGGGAGCAGCTAAATGAGTGTGCTAGCGGTTTTGATACACGAGACCGGGTTATAGTGATGGGTGATTTGAATGCAAAGGTGAGTAATGTGGCAGTTGAGGGAAAAATTGGTGTGCATGGGGTGTTCAGTGTTGTAAATGGAAATGGTGAGGAGCTTGTAGATTTATGTGCTGAAAAAGGACTGATGATTGGGAATGCCTGGTTTAAAAAGCGAGATATACATAAGTATACTTATGTAAGTAGGAGAGATGGCCAGAGAGCGTTATTGGATTACGTGTTAATTGACAGGCGTGCGAAAGAGAGACTTTTGGATGTCAATGTGCTGAGAGGTGCAACTGGAGGGATGTCTGATCATTATCTTGTGGAGGCTAAGGTGAAGATTAGTATGGGTTTTCAGAAAAGAAGAGTGAATGTTGGGGTGAAGAAGGTGGTGAGAGTAAGTGAGCTTGGGAAGGAGACCTGTGTGAGGAAGTATCAGGAGAGACTGTGTACAGAATGGAAAAAGGTGAGAACAATGGAAGTAAGGGGAGTGGGGGAGGAATGGGATGTATTTAGGGAATCAGTGATGGATTGCGCAAAAGATGCTTGTGGCATGAGAAGAGTGGGAGGTGGGCTGTTTAGAAAGGGAAGTGAGTGGTGGGATGAAGAAGTAAGAGTATTAGTGAAAGAGAAGAGAGAGGCATTTGGACGATTTTTGCAGGGAAAAAATGCAATTGAGTGGGAGAAGTATAAAAGAAAGAGACAGGAGGTCAAGAGAAAGGTGCAAGAGGTGGAAAAAAAGGGCAAATGAGAGTTGGGGTGAGAGAGTATCAGTAAATTTTAGGGAGAATAAAAAGATGTTCTGGAAGGAGGTAAATAAGGTGCGTAAGACAAGGGAGCAAATGGGAACTTCAGTGAAGAGCGTAAATGGGGAGGTGATAACAAGTAGTGGTGATGTGAGAAGGAGATGGAATGAGTATTTTGAAGGTTTGTTGAATGTGTCTGATGACAGAGTGGCAGATATAGGATGTTTGGGTCGAGGTGGTGTGCAAAGTGAGAGGGTTAGGGAAAATGATTTGGTAAACAGAGAAGAGGTAGTAAAAGCTTTGCGGAAGATGAAAGCTGGCAAGGCAGCAGGTTTGGATGGTATTGCAGTGGAATTTATTAAAAAAGGGGGTGACTGTATTGTTGACTGGTTGGTAAGGTTATTTAATGTATGTATGACTCATGGTGAGGTGCCTGAGGTGTGGCGGAATGCGTGCATAGTGCCATTGTACAAAGGCAAAGGGGATAAGAGTGAGTGCTCAAATTACAGAGGTATAAGTTTGTTGAGTATTCCTGGTAAATTATATGGGAGGGTATTGATTGAGAGGGTGAAGGCAGGTACAGAGCATCAGATTGGGGAAGAGCAGTGTGGTTTCAGAAGTGGTAGAGGATGTGTGGATCAGGTGTTTGCTTTGAAGAATGTATGTGAGAAATACTTAGAAAAGCAAATGGATTTGTATGTAGCATTTATGGATCTGGAGAAGGCATATGATAGAGTTGATAGAGATGCTCTGTGGAAGGTATTAAGAATATATGGTGTGGGAGGCAAGTTGTTAGAAGCAGTGAAAAGTTTTTATCGAGGATGTAAGGCATGTGTACGTGTAGGAAGAGAGGAAAGTGATTGGTTCTCAGTGAATGTAGGTTTGCGGCAGGGGTGTGTGATGTCTCCATGGTTGTTTAATTTGTTTATGGATGGGGTTGTTAGGGAGGTAAATGCAAGAGTCTTGGAAAGAGGGGCAAGTATGAAGTCTGTTGGGGATGAGAGAGCTTGGGAAGTGAGTCAGTTGTTGTTCGCTGATGATACAGCGCTGGTGGCGGATTCATGTGAGAAACTGCAGAAGCTGGTGACGGAGTTTGGTAAAGTGTGTGGAAGAAGAAAGTTAAGAGTAAATGTGAATAAGAGCAAGGTTATTAGGTACAGTAGGGTTGAGGGTCAAGTCAATTGGGAGGTGAGTTTGAATGGAGAAAAACTGGAGGAAGTGAAGTGTTTTAGATATCTGGGAGTGGATCTGTCAGCGGATGGAACCATGGAAGCGGAAGTGGATCATAGGGTGGGGGAGGGGGCGAAAATTTTGGGAGCCTTGAAAAATGTGTGGAAGTCGAGAACATTATCTCGGAAAGCAAAAATGGGTATGTTTGAAGGAATAGTGGTTCCAACAATGTTGTATGGTTGCGAGGCGTGGGCTATGGATAGAGTTGTGCGCAGGAGGATGGATGTGCTGGAAATGAGATGTTTGAGGACAATGTGTGGTGTGAGGTGGTTTGATCGAGTAAGTAACGTAAGGGTAAGAGAGATGTGTGGAAATAAAAAGAGCGTGGTTGAGAGAGCAGAAGAGGGTGTTTTGAAATGGTTTGGTCACATGGAGAGAATGAGTGAGGAAAGATTGACCAAGAGGATATATGTGTCGGAGGTGGAGGGAACGAGGAGAAGAGGGAGACCAAATTGGAGGTGGAAAGATGGAGTGAAAAGGATTTTGTGTGATCGGGGCCTGAACATGCAGGAGGGTGAAAGGAGGGCAAGGAATAGAGTGAATTGGAGCGATGTGGTATACAGGGGTTGACGTGCTGTCAGTGGATTGAATCAAGGCATGTGAAGCGTCTGGGGTAAACCATAGAAAGCTGTGTAGGTATGTATATTTGCGTGTGTGGACGTATGTATATACATGTGTATGGGGGGGGGGGTTGGGCCATTTCTTTCGTCTGTTTCCTTGCGCTACCTCGCAAACGCGGGAGACAGCGACAAAGTATAATAAATAAAATATATATCATACTTTCTCGCTGTCTCCCGCGTTAGCGAGGTAGCGTAAGGAAACAGACGAAAGAATGGCCCAACCCACCCACATACACATTTATATTTATTCACGTCCACACAGGTACATATACATACCTATACCTCGAAACGTATACATATATATACACACGCAAACACACATATATACACATGCACATAATTCATACTGTCTACCCTTGTTCTTTCTCGTCGCCACCCCGCCACACATGAAATGACAACCCCCTCCCTCCGCATATGCGCAAGGTAGCGCTAGGAAAAGACAACAATGGCCACATTAGTTCACACTCATCTCCAGCTGTCATATATAATGCACGGAAACAATAGCTCCCCTCCCACACCCAGGCCCCACAAAACTTTTCATGGTTTACCACAGACGCTTCACATGCCCTGGGTCAATCCATTAGCACGTCAACCCCTGTATACCATATCATTCAAATTCACTCTATTCCTTGCACGCCTCTCACCCTCCTGCATGTTCAGATTCTGATCATTCAGAATCTTTTTTGCTCCATCTTTCCACCTCCAATTTGGTTTCCAACTTCTCCTCGTTCCCTCCACCTCTGCCACATATATTCTCTTTGTCAATATTTCCTCGCTCATTCTCTCCATGTGACCAAACATTTGCAAAACACCCTATTCTGCTCTCTCAACTACACTCTTTTTATTACCACACATCTCTCTTACCCTTTCATTAGTATTCGATCAAACCACCTCACACCACATATTGTCCTTTTTTCAAACACTTTACCAAACTCAGTCATCAGAGTCTCCAGTTTCTCACTCGAATCAGCCAGCAACTGACTCACTTCCCAAGCTCTCTCATCCCCAACAGACTTCATACTTGCCCCTCTTTCCAAAACTCTTACATTCACCTCCCTAACAAACTCTTCCATAAAAATATTAAACAACCGTTGAGACATCACACACCCCTGTCGCAAATCAACATTCACTGAAAACCAATCACTTTCCTCCCTTGCTACTCGTACACATGCCTTACATCCTCGATAAAACTCTTCACTGCTTCTAACAATAGGCCTCCCACACCATATATTCTTCATACCTTCCACAGAGCATCTCTATCAACTCTATTATATGCCTTCTTCAGATCCAAAAAACCTATATTCAAATCGTTTTGCTTTTCTAAGTATTTCTCACATACATTTTTCAGAGCAAACACCTGATCCACACATCCTCTACCACCTCTGAAACCACATTGCTCTTCCCCGTGATGCTCTGTACATGCCTTTACCTTCTCAATCAATATCCTCCCATATAATTTCCCAGGAATACTCAACAAACTTATACCTCTGTAATTTGAGCACGCACTTTTATCACTTTGCCTTTATACAATGGCACTATCCAAGCATTCCGCCAATTCTCAGGAACCACAACATAAGCCACATATACATTAAATAACCTTACCAACCAGTCAATAATAAAGTCACCTCCTTTTTTAATAAATTCCACTGCAATACCATCCAAACCCGCTGCCTTACCGGCTCTCATCTTCCGCAAAGCTTTCACGATCTCTTCTCTGTTTACCAAATCATTCTCCCTAACCCTCTCACTTTGCAAACTAACTCGACCAAAACACCCTATATATGCCACTCTATCATCAAACACATTCAACAAACCTTCAAAATACTCTCTCCATATCCCTCTCACATTACCGCTACTTGTTATCACCTCCCCATTAGCCCCCTTCACTGATGTTACCATTTGTTCCCTTGTCTTACCTACTTTATTTACCTGCTTCCAAAACATCTTTTTATTCTTCCTAAAATGTAATGATACTCTCTCATCTCAACTCTCATTCACCCTCTTTTTCATCTCTTGCACCTTTCTCTTGACCTCCTGCCTCTTTCTCTTATACATCTGCCAGTCATTTGCATTACTTCCCTGCAAAAATCGTCCAAATGCCTCACTCTTCTCTTTCACTAATATTCTTACTTTTCATCCCACCACCCACTACCCTTTCTAATCTGCCCAACTCCCGTGCTTCTCATGCCACAAGCATCTTTTGCGCAAGCCCTCACTGCTTCCCTAAATATATCTCATTCCTCCCCCACTCCCCCTACCTCCTTTGTTCCTTACTTTATCCATTCTATACTCATTCTCTCCTGGTACTTCCTCGAACAAGTCTCCTTCCCAAGCACACTTACTCTCACCACTCTCTTCACCACAACATTCTCTCTTCTTTTCTGAAAACCCCTACAAATCTTCACCTTCGCCTTCACAAGATAATGATCAGACATCCCTCCAGTTTAACCTCTCAGCACATTAGCTTGCAAAAGTCTCTCTTTCGCGCGCCTATCAATTAACACGTAATCCAATGACGCTCTCTGGCCATCTCTCCTACCTACATATGTATACCATGAGAAGAGTGGGAGGTGGGTTGATTAGAAAGGGTAGTGAGTGATGGGATTAAGAAGTAAGATTATTAGTGAAAGAGAAGAGAGAGGTATTTGGACGATTTTTGCAGGGAAAAATGCAAATGAGTGGGAGATGTATAAAAGAAAGAAGCAGGAGGTCAAGAGAAAGGTGCAAGAGGTTAAAAAGAGGGCAAATGAGAGTTGGGTTGAGAGAGTATCATTAGATTTTAGGGAGAATAAAAAAAATGTTTTGGAAGGAGGTAAGTAAAGTGCGTAAGACAAGGAAGTAAATGGGAACTTCAGTGAAGGGGGGTGATGGGGAGGTGATAACAAGTAGTGGTGAAGTGAGAAGATGGAGTGAGCATTTTGAAGGTTTGTTGAATGTGTTTGATGATAGAGTGACAGATATAGGGTGTTTTGGTCAAGGTGGTGTGCAAAGTGAGAGGGTTAGGGAAAATGATTTGGTAAACAGAGAAGAGGTAGTAAAAGCTTTGCGGAAGATGAAAGCCGGCAAGGCAGCGGGTTTGGATGGTATTACACAGGAATTTATTAAAGAATGGGGTGACTGTACTGTTGACTGGTTAGTAAGATTCTTTAATGTATGTATGATTCATGGTGAAGTGCCAGAGGATTGACGGAATGCTTGCATAGTGCCATTGTACAAAGGCAAATGGGATAAGTGTGAGTGCTCAAATTACAGAGGAATAAGTTTATTGAGTATTCCTGGTAAATCATATGGGAGGGTATTGATTGAGAGGGTGAAAGCATGTACAGAGCATCAGATTGGGGAAGAGCAGTGTGGTTTCAAAGTAGTAGAGGATGTGTGGATCAGGTGTTTGTTTTAAAGAATGTATGTGAGAAATACTTAGAAAAGGAAATGGAATTTTATGTAGCATTTATGGATCTGGAGAAGGCATATGATAGATTTGATAGAGATGCTCTGGGGAAGGTATTAAGAATATATGGTGTGGGAGGCAAGTTGTTAGAAGCAGTGAAAAGTTTTTATCGACGAAGTAAGGCATGTGTACGTGTAGGAAGAGAGGAAAGTGATTGGTTCTCAGTGAATATAGGTTTGCGGCAGGGGCGTGTGATGTCTCCATAGTTGTTAAATTTGTTTATGGATGGGGTTGTTAGGGAGGTGAATGCAAGAGTTTTGGACAGAGGGGCAAGAATGAAGTCTGTTGTGGATGAGAGAGCTTGGGAAGTGAGTCAGTTGTTGTTCGCTGATGATACAGCGCTGGTGGCTGATTCATGTGAGAAACTGCAGAAGCTGGTGACTGAGTTTGGTAAAGTGTGTGAAAGAAGAAAGCTGAGAGTAAATGTGAATAAGAGCAAGGTTATTAGGTACAGTAGGGTTGGGGGTCAAGTCAGTTGGGAGGTAAGTTTGAATAGATATCTGGGAGTGGATCTGGCAGTGGATGGAACCATGGAAGCGGAAGTGAATCATAGGGTGGGGGAGGGCGCGAAAATTCTGGGAGCCTTAAAGAATGTTGGGAAGTCGAGAACATTATCTCGGAAAGCAAAAATGGATATGTTTGAAGGAATAGTTGTTCCAACGATGTTGTATGGATGCGAGGCGTGGGCTATGGATAGAGTTGTGCGCAGGAGGGTGGATGTGCTGGAAATGAGATGTTTGAGGACAATATGTGGTGTGAGGTGCTTTGATCGAGTAAGTAATTTAAGGGTAAGAGATATGTGTGGAAAAAAGAGTGTGGTTGAGAGGGCAGAAGAGGGTGTTTTGAAATGGTTTGGTCACACGGAGAGAATGAGTGAGGAAAGATTGACCAAGAGGATATATGTGTCAGAGGTGGAGGGAACGAGGAGAAGTGGGAGACCAAATTGGAGGTGCAAAGATGGAGTGAAAAAGATTTTGAGTGATCGGGGCCTAAACATGCATGAGGTTGAAAAGCGTGCAAGGAATAGAGTGAATTGGAACGATGTGGTATACCGGGGTCGATGTGCTGTCAATGGATTGAACCAGGGTATGTGAAGCGTCTGGGGTAAACCATGGAAAGTTTTGTGGGACCAGGATGTGGAGAGGGAGCTGTGGTTTCGGTGCATTATTACATGACAGCTAGAGACTGAGTGTGAACGAATGGGGCCTTTGTTGTCTTTTCCTAGCGGTACCTCGCACACATAAGGGGGAAGGGGGTTGTTATTCCATGTGTGGTGAGGTGGCGATGGGATTAAATAAAGGCAGACAGTATGAATTATGTACATGTGTATATATGCATATGTCTGTGTGTGTATATATATATATATATATATATATATATATATATATATATATATATATATATATATATATATATATATATATATATATATATATACGTTGAGATGTATAGGTATGTATATTTTTGCGTTTAGGGACGTGCTTGTATATACATGTGTATGTGGGTGGGTTGGGTCATTCTTTCGTCTGTTTTCATGTTTTCGTCTGTTTTCATGGGGCACGGTTGGTTCCCGGGTGCACTTTCGTGTGGAGGTCACATCATCGCGGGAGACACAAGAGAGAAATATAATATAAGAACCGGACAAGAATCAAATGCCTTGTTTCATCATGTTAAAGACTATGATCATTGTATTGACTGGAGGAACGCCATCTCAGTTATTAACTCTAACTCTATTATTCAATCTTCTATTATTAAATACACAAAGGACTATAATCTTAATACTAGTGATGGTGATACAAATTAGATAACCTTATTGTTGATAAGATTTGTAAATTGATAAGTTTATGAACGCTCGTTGTATGTTTTGGACAATCATATGTTTAACAAATGGCGTCCTAGCTTCGTCTCTTCGATGTATATCTAGTGACTGATATATTTCTCTCTTTTGTCTCCCCTGATGATTCATAGGAATATATATATATATACATATATATATATATATATTTATTTTTATATTTATCATACTTTGTCGCTGTCTCCCGCGTTTGCGAGGTAGCGCAAGGAAACAGACGAAAGAAATGGCCCAACCCCCGCCATACACATGTATATACATACGTCCACACACGCAAATATACATACCTACACAGCTTTCCATGGCTTACCCCAGACGCTTCACATGCCTTGATTCAATCCACTGGCAGCACGTCAACCCCGGTATACCACATCGCTCCAATTCACTCTATTCCTTGCCCTCCTTTCACCCTCCTGCATGTTCAGGCCCCGATCACACAAAATCTTTTTCACTCCATCTTTCCACCTCCAATTTGGTCTCCCTCTTCTCCTTGTTCCCTCCACCTCCGACACATATATCCTCTTGGTCAATCTTTCCTCACTCATCCTCTCCATGTGCCCAAACCACTTCAAAACACCCTCTTCTGCTCTCTCAACCACGCTCTTTTTATTTCCACACATCTCTCTTACCCTTACGTTACTCACTCGATCAAACCACCTCACACCACACATTGTCCTCAAACATCTCATTTCCAGCACATCCATCCTCCTGCGTACAACTCTATCCATAGCCCACGCCTCGCAACCATACAACATTGTTGGAACCACTATTCCTTCAAACATACCCATTTTTGCTTTCCGAGATAATGTTCTCGACTTCCACACATTCTTCAAGGCCCCCAGAATTTTCGCCCCCTCCCCCACCCTATGATCCACTTCCGCTTCCATGGTTCCATCCGCTGCCAGATCCACTCCCAGATACCTAAAACACTTCACTTCCTCCAGTTTTTCTCCATTCAAACTCACCTCCCAATTGACTTGACCCTAAACCCTACTGTACCTAATAACCTTGTTCTTATTCACATTTACTCTTAACTTTCTTCTTCCACACACTTTACCAAACTCAGTGACCAGCTTCTGCAGTTTCTCACATGAATCAGCCACCAGCGCTGTATCATCAGCGAACAACAACTGACTCACTTCCCAAGCTCTCTCATCCCCAACAGACTTCATACATGCCCCTCTTTCCAAAACTCTTGCATTTACCTCCCTAACAACCCCATCCATAAACATATATATATATATATATATATATATATATATATATATATATATATATATATATATATATATATATATATATATATATATATCTTTTTTTTTTGCTTTGTCGCTGTCTCCCGCGTTTGCGAGGTAGCGCAAGGAAACAGACGAAAGAAATGGCCCAACTCATCCCCATACACATGTATATACATACGTCCACATACGCAAATATACATACCTACACAGCTTTCCATGGTTTACCCCAGACGCTTCACATGCCCTGATTCAATCCACTGACAGCACGTCAACCCCGGTATACCACATCGATCCAATTCACTCTATTCCTTGCCCTCCTTTCACCCTCCTGCATGTTCAGGCCCCGATCACACAAAATCTTTTTCACTCCATCTTTCCACCTCCAATTTGGTCTCCCTCTTCTCCTCGTTCCCTCCACCTCCGACACATATATCCTCTTGGTCAATCTTTCCTCACTCATTCTCTCCATGTGCCCAAACCATTTCAAAACACCCTCTTCTGCTCTCTCAACCACGCTCTTTTTATTTCCACACATCTCTCTTACCCTTACGTTACTTACTCGATCAAACCACCTCACACCACACATTGTCCTCAAACATCTCATTTCCAGCACATCCATCCTCCTGCGCACAACTCTATCCATAGCCAACGCCTCGCAACCATACAACATTGTTGGAACCACTATTCCTTCAAACAAACCCATTTTTCCTTTCCGAGATAATGTTCTCGACTTCCACACATTCTTCAAGGCTCCCAAAATTTTCGCCCCCTCCCCCACCCTATGATCCACTTCCGCTTCCATGGTTCCATCCGCTGCCAGATTCACTCCCAGATATCTAAAACACTTACTTCCTCCAGTTTTCTCCATTCAAACTTACCTCCCATTTGACTTGACCCTCAACCCTACTGTACCTAATAACCTTGCTCTTATTCACATTTACTCTTAACTTTCTTCTTTCACACACTTTACCAAACTCAGTCACCAGCTTCTGCAGTTTCTCACATGAATCAGCCACCAGCGCTGTATCATCAGCGAACAACAACTGACTCACTTCCCAAGCTCTCTCATCCCCAACAGACTTCATACTTGCCCCTCTTTCCAAAACTCTTGCATTTACCTCCCTAACAACCCCATCCATAAACAAATTAAACAACCATGGAGACATCACACACCCCTGTCGCAAACCTACATTCAATGAGAACCAATCACTTTCCTCTCTTCCTACACGTACACATGCCTTACATCCTCGATAAAAACTTTTCACTGCTTCTAACAACTTTCCTCCCACACCATATATTCTTAATACCTTCCACAGAGCATCTCTATCAACTCTATCATATGCCTTCTCCAGATCCATAAATGCTACATACAAATCCATTTGCTTTTCTAAGTATTTCTCACATACATTCTTCAAAGCAAACACCTGATCCACACATCCTCTACCACTTCTGAAACCACACTGCTCTTCCCCAATCTGATGCTCTGTACATGCCTTCACCCTCTCAATCAATACCCTCCCATATAATGTGCTGTTAATGTGCTGAGAGGTGCAACTGGAGGGATGTCTGATCATTATCTTGTGGAGGCTGAGGTGAAGATTTGTATGGGTTTTCAGAAAAGAAGAGTGAATGTTGGGGTGAAGAGGGTGGTGAGAGTAAGTGAGCTTGAGAAGGAGACCTGTGTGAGGAAGTACCAGGAGAGACTGAGTACAGAATGGAAAAAGGTGAGAACAATGGAAGCAAGGGGAGTGGGGGAGGAATGGGATGTATTTAGGGAATCAGTGATTAATTGCGCAAAAGATGCTTGTGGCATGAGAAGAGTGGGAGGTGGGTTGATTAGAAAGGGTAGTGAGTGGTGGGATGAAGAAGTAAGAGTATTAGTGAAAGAGAAGAGAGAGGCATTTGGACGATTTTTGCAGGGAAAAAATGCAATTGAGTGGGAGAAGTATAAAAGAAAGAGACAGGAGGTCAAGAGAAAGGTGGAAGAGGTGAAAAAAAGGGCAAATGAGAGTTGGGGTGAGAGAGTATCATTAAATTATAGGGAGAATAAAAAGATGTTCTGGAAGGAGGTAAATAAAGTGCGTAAGACAAGGGAGCAAATGGGAACTTCAGTGAAGGGCGCAAATGGGGAGGTGATAACAAGTAGTGGTGATGTGAGAAGGAGATGGAGTGATAATTTTGAAGGTTTGTTGAATGTGTTTGATGATAGAGTGGCAGATATAGGGTGTTTTGGTCGAGGTGGTGTGCAAAGTGAGAGGGTTAGGGAAAATGATTTGGTAAACAGAGAAGAGGTAGTGAAAGCTTTGCGGAAGATGAAAGCCGGCAAGGCAGCAGGTTTGGATGGTATTGCAGTGGAATTTATTAAAAAAGGGGGTGACTGTATTGTTGACTGGTTGGTAAGGTTATTTAATGTATGTATGACTCATGGTGAGGTGCCTGAGGATTGGCGGAATGCGTGCATAGTGCCATTGTACAAAGGCAAAGGGGATAAAAGTGAGTGCTCAAATTACAGAGGTATAAGTTTGTTGAGTATATATATATATATATATATATATATATATATATATATATATATATTATACCTGGGGATAGAATGAGTCACGCGGGGAGTGCTCATCCTCCTCGAAGGCTCAGACTGGGGTGTCTAAATGTGTGTGGATGTAACCAAGATGAGAAAAAAGGAGAGATAAGTAGTATGTTTGAGGAAAGGAACCTGGATGTTTTGGCTCTGAGTGAAACGAAGCTCAAGGGTAAAGGGGAAGAGTGGTTTGGCAATGTCTTGGGAGTAAAGTCAGGGGTTAGTGAGAGGACAAGCGCAAGGGAAGGAGTAGCACTACTCCTGAAACAGGAGTTGTGGGAATATGTGATAGAGTGTAAGAAAGTAAATTCTAGATTGATATGGGTAAACCTGAAAGTTGATGGAGAGAGATGGGTGATTATTGGTGCATATGCACCAGGGCATGAGAAGAAAGATCATGAAAGGCAAGTTTTTTGGGAGCAGTTGAATGAGTGTGTTAGTGGCTTTGATGCACAAGACCTGGTTATAGTGATTGGTGATTTGAATGAAAGGTGAGTAATGTGGCAGTTCAGGGAATAATTGGTATGCATGGGGTGTTCAGTGTTGTAAATGGAAATGGTGAAGAGCTTGTAGATTTATGTGCTGAAAAAGGACTGATGATAAGGAATACCTGGTTTAAAAAGCGAGATATACATAAGTATACGTATGTAAGTAGGAAAGATGGCCAGAGAGCGTTATTGGATTACGTGTTAATTGATAGGCGCGCGAAAGAGAGACTTTTGGATGTTAATGTGCTGAGAGGTGCAACTGGAGCGATGTCTGATCATTATCTTGTTGTGGCAAAGGTGAAGATTTGTAGAGGTTTTCAGAAAAGAAGAATGTTGGGGTGAAGGGAGTGGTGAGAGTAAGTGAGCTTGGGAAGGAGACTTGTGTGAGGAAGCACAAGGAGAGACTGAGTACAGAATGGAAAAAGGTATAAACAAAGGAGGTAAGGGGAGTGGGGGAGGAATGGGATGTATTTAGGGAAGCAGTGATGGCTTGTGCAAAAGATGCTTGTGGTATGAGAAGCGTGGGAGGTGGGTTGATTAGAAAGGGTAGTGAGTGGTGGGATGAAGAAGTAAGATTATTAGTGAAAGAGAAGAGAGAGGCATTTGGACGATTTTTGCAGGGAAAAAATGCAAATGAGTGGGAGATGTATAAAAGAAAGAGGCAGGAAGTCAAGAGAAAGAGGTGAAAAAGAGGGCAAATGAGCGTTGAGGTGAGAGAGTATCATTAGATTTTTGGGAGAATAAAAAGATGTTTTGGAAGGAGGTAAATAAAGTGCGTAAGACAATGGAGCAAATGGAAACTTTAGTGAAGGGGGCTAATAGGGAGGTGATAACAAGTAGTGGTGATGTGAGAAGGAGATGGAGTGAGTATTTTGAAGGGTTGTTGAATGTGTTTGATGATAGAGTGGCAGATATAGGGTGTTTTGGCCGACGTGGTGTGCAAAGTAAGAGGGTTAGGGAAAATGAGTTGGTAAACAGAGAAGAGGTAGTAAAAGCTTTGCGGAAGATGAAAGCCGGCAAGGCAACAGGTTTGCATGGTATTGCAGTGGAATTTATTAAAAAAGGGGGTGACTGTATTGTTGACTGCTTGGTAAGGTTATTTAATGTATGTATGAATCATGGTGAGGTGCCTGAGGATTGGCGGAATGCTTGCATAGTGCCATTGTACAAAGGCAAAGGGGATAAAAGTGAGTGCTCAAATTACAGAGGTATAAGTTTGTTGAGTATTCCTGGTAAATTATATGGGAGGGTATTGATTGAGAGGGTGAAAACATATACAGAGCATCAGATTGGGGAAGAGCAGTGTGGTTTCAGAAGTGGTAGAGGATGTGTGGATCAGGTGTTTGCTTTGAAGAATGTATGTGAGAAATACTTAGAAAAGCAAATGGATTTGTATGTAGCATTCATGGATCTGGAGAAGGCATATGATAGAGTTGACAGAGATGCTCTGTGGAAGGTATTAAGAATGTATAGTGTTGGAGGTAAGTTGTTAGAAGCAGTGAAAAGTTTTTATCGAGGATGTAAGGCATGTGTACGTGGAGGAAGAGAGGAAAGTGATTGGTTCTCAGTGAATGTAGGTTTGCGGCCGGGGTGTCTGATGCCTCCATGGTTGTTTAATTTGTTTATGGATGGGATTGTTAGGGAGGTGAGTGCAAGAGTTTTGGAAAGAGGGCAAGTATGCAGTCTGTTGTAGATGAGAGATCTTGGGGAGTGAGTCAGTTGTTGTTCGCTGACGATACAGCGCTGGTGGCTGATTCATGTGAGAAACTGCAGAAGCTGGTGACTGATTTTGGTAAAGTGTGTGAAAGAAGAAAGTTAAGAGTAAATGTGAATAAGAGAAAGGTTATTAGGTACAGTAGGGTTGAGGGTCAAGTGAATTCGGAGGTAATTTTGAATGGAGAAAAACTGGATGAAGTAATGTGTTTTAGATATCTGTGAGTGTATTTGGCAGCGGATGGCACAATGGAAGCGGAAGTGAATGATAGGGTGGGGGAGGGGGCGAAAATTCTGGGAGCCTTGAAGAATGTTTAGAAATTGAGAACATTATCTTGGAAAGCAAAAATGGGTATGTTTAAAAGAATAGTGGTTCCAACAATGTTGTATGGCTGCGAGGTGTTGGCTATGGATAGAGTTGTGCGCAGGAGGGTGGCTGTGCTGGAAATGAGATATATATATATATATATATATATATATATATATATATATATATATATATATATATATATATATATATATATATATATATATATATATATATTTATATATGTATACTTTACCTTTCTCAGATATTCCTTTATTAGACCCTGCGTCAAATGGTAATTTCAGACGTTTTAAGTTGCCGACTGTGAGACACAACATATGGATGGTGTTGCGTAGAATAGTGTGTTGGGTGATGGCTCTCACTGCTGGAATTCCTCCTATCACCACTACGGGGGCTTCTGGCTTCAGCCACAATCTCGATTTTTCCAAGTACCTGATATTGTTATATTCTTCATGTTAGAAAGCATTCATTTTTTATCACATTTCATATTTTTCCACATTTTGAACTAAAGATCCCAGTACCTCCTTAGCAAGTTCATTAGGATACACTTTTAAAAATGAGAAATATCCTTTTTATGTTCTCTATGGGTTAACAATTTTCTACAAGATACTTTAGCGTGTACTACAGAGCAAAAACACTTACAGCATTTGAGTAGAGTGAGACTTCCAATGAAAAGGATTTCCTACAACCATCTATGTTCAATATTGTGATTCTCAAATCATTCCAGTGGCTGGACTAATTGGCGAAGTACAGTCCATTTACACATCTGACTCTCTGACAAAGTCTGATATTGCTAGGACAAGGCAAACTTTCTCTTCCAATTTATCAATAGTATTACTGGCTATATGTTATTTTTGTCCCTTTAAATGTATATTACTCGCTAGGGTATTCATCCTTCGTTCCTGTAAACAATGTATGTCATACAACTTATTCCTGGTTATAATGCCAAGTGTCTGGTTATATACTATTCAGTGCCAAGCCATAAGTGGAACAAAAAAACATACTAAAGCTATCGAGAAGTCACACGAAAAGTATGATTAGTCTAATATTATCTGAGAGAAGGAAAACCTGAATCTAAGAAAAGAGAGAGATCTTCATTGTTAGCGGCATGATAAATGAGAATCAATACATAGCGACATTATAGGAACTGTTACAAGAGCCTCTGTCTCACATCAATCAAGAGACACAGCGACCTTGCCAAATTTCATGAGGATAAGAACCAGGCAGAATTGACCTTCTCCTAAGTAAAACATTGAATTGTATCTCCAGAATGCAAGAAATTTGCATTCAGTAATCAATGGCAAATATAAGAGGATACAAAAGCACATTACATATGGTATTACTTGAATACAAGGTTGCTCCTTTCGTCCACAACTAGGATGAAGGCCCGGCAGTTAGTCTTGGTATCTCCCCACACACCCTGGACCAGATGATCTTGTGTTGGTTGATCCTGGGAGAACAGCGACTCTAATTCTACAACGACACCCGCTTGGCCATCGTCCGAAAGTCGTCTAAAATACATAGATATATCTATATATTTAATATGCTTCGTCGCTCTCTCCCGTGTAAGGGAGTTAGCGCAAAGAAACGGACGTAAGAATAGCCCAACCCACCCACATACACACGTAAATACACACACGTCCACACACGCGCATATACATATATATACATATCAACGTATACATATATACAATATGGTGGTTCCAACAATGTTGTATGGTTGCGAGGCGTGGGCTGTGGATAGGGTTGTGCGTGGGAGGGTGGATGTGCTGGAAATGAGATGTTTGAGGACAATTTGTGGTGTGAGGTGGTTTGATCGAGTAAGTAATAATAGGGTAAGAGAGATGTGTGGAAATAAAAAGAGTGTGGTTGAAAGAGCAGAAGAGGGTGTTTTGAAATGGTTTGGTCACATGGAGAGAATGAGTGAGGAAAGATTGACCAAGAGGATATATGTGTCAGAGGTGGAGGGAACGAGAAGTGGGAGACCAAATTGGAGGTGGAAAGATGGAGTGAAAAAGTTTTTGAGTGATCGGGGCCTGAACACGCAAGAGGGTGAAAGGCGTGCAAGGAATAGAGTGAATTGGAACGATGTGGTATACCGGGGTCGACGTGCTGTCAATGGATTGAACCAGGGCATGCGAAGCGTCTGGGGTAAACCATGGAAAGTTGTGTAGGGCCTGGATGTGGAAAGGGAGCTGTGGTTTCGGTGCATTATTACATGACAGCTAGAGACTGAATGTGAACGAATGGGGCCTTTGGTGTCTTTTCCTAGCGCTACCTCGCACACATGAGGGGGGAGGAGGTTGTTATTCCATGTGTGGCGAGGTGGCGATGGGAAGAAATAAAGGCAGACAGTATGAATTATGTACATGCGTATATATGTATATGTCTGTGTGTGTATATACATGTGTACATTGAGATGTATAGGTATGTATATTTGCGTGTGTGGACGTGTATGTATATACATGTGTATGTGGGTGGGTTGGGCCATTCTTTCGTCTGTTTCCTTGAGATACCTCGCTAACGCGGGAGACAGCGACAAAGCAAAATAAATAGAAATAAATAAATAGTATATATATATATATATATATATATATATATATATATATATATATATATATATATATATATATATACCTGGGGATAGGGGAGAAAGAATACTTCCCACGCATTCCTCAGGTGTCGTAGGCGACTAAAGGGGACGGAAGAGGGGGAGAGAAACCCTCCCCTCCTAGTATTTCAACTTTCTAAAAGGGAAAACAAAAGATGGAGTCACTCGGGGAGTGCTCATCCTTTTCGAAGGCTATATATATATATATATATATATATATATATATATATATATATATATATATATATATATATATACATATATATATATATATATATATATATATATATATATATATATATGTCCCTGGGGATGGGGGAGTGAGAATGCTTCCCACGTATTCCCTGCGTGTCGTAGAAGGCGACTAAAAGGGAAGGGAGCGGGTGGCTGGAAATCCTCCCCTCTTATTTTTTTTTTTTTTTTTTTTTTTTTTTTAATTTTCCAAAAGAAGGAACAGAGTAGGGGGCCAGGTGAGGATATTCCCTCTAAGGCCCAGTCCTCTGTTCTTAACGCTACCTCGCTAATGCGGGAAATGGCGAATAGTATGAAAGAAAAGAAAGAATATATATATATATATATATATATATATATATATATATATATATATGTATATGATTGGAAAGTGATTGGTTCTCAGTGAATGTATGTTTGCGGCAGGGGTGTGTCATGTCTCCATGGTTGTTTAATTTGTTTATGGATGGGGTTGTTAGGGAGGTAAATGCAAGAGTTTTGGAAAGAGGGGCAAGTATGAAGTCTGTTGGGGATGAGAGAGCCTGGGAAGTGAGTCAGTTGTTGTTTGCTGATGATACAGCGCTAGTGGCTGATTCATGTGAGAAACTGCAGAAGCTGGTGACTGAGTTTGGTAAAGTGTGTGAAAGAAGAAAGTTAAGAGTAAATGTGAATAAGAGCAAGGTTATTAGGTACAGTAGGGTTGAGGGTCAAGTCAATTGGGAGGTAAGTTTGAATGGAGAAAAACTGGAGGAAGTAAAGTGTTTTAGATATCTGGGAGTGGATCTGGCAGCGGATGGAACCATGGAAGCGGAAGTGAATCATAGGGTGGGGAAGGGGCGAAAATTCTGGGAGCCTTGAAGAATGTGTGGAAGTCGAGAACATTATCTCGTAAAGCAAAAATGGGCATGTTTGAAGGAATAGTGGTTCCAACAATGTTGTATGGTTGCGAGGCGTGGGCTATGGATAGAGTTGTGCGCAGGAGGATGGATGTGCTGGAAATGAGATGTTTGAGGACAATATGTGGTGTGAGGTGGTTTGATCGAGTGAGTAACGTAAGGGTAAGAGAGATGTGTGGAAATAAAAAGAGCGTGGTTGAGAGAGCAGAAGAGGGTGTTTTGAAGTGGTTTGGGCACATGGAGAGGATGAGTGAGGAAAGATTGACCAAGAGGATATATGTGTCGGAGGTGGAGGGAGCAAGGAGAAGAGGGAGACCAAATTGGAGGTGGAAAGATGGAGTGAAAAAGATTTTGTGTGATCGGGGCCTGAACATGCAGGAGGGTGAAAGGAGGGCAAGGAGTAGAGTGAATTGGAGCGATGTGGTATACCGGGGTTGACGTGCTGTCAGTGGATTGAATCAAGGCATGTGAAGCGTCTGGGGTAAACCATGGAAAGCTGTGTAGGTATGTATATTTGCGTGTGTGGACGTATGTATATACATGTGTATGGGGGGGGGGGCCATTTCTTTCGTCTGTTTCCTTGCGCTACCTCGCAAACGCGGGAGACAGCGACAAAGTATAAAAGAAAAAAAAAAATATATATATATATATATATATATATATATATATATGTATATATATTTATATAAATATATATATATATATATATATATATATATATATATATATATATATATATATATATATATATACATATATATATACATATATATCCAATTATTCCCTCAACTACCACATTACCCACCTTTGCATTCAAATCACCCATCACTATAACCCGGTCTCGTGCATTAAAACCAGTAACACACTCACTCAGCTGATCCCAAAACACTTGCCTCTCATATGCACCAATAAAACGGGGTGCATATGCAACAATAATCACCCATCTCTCTCCATCAACTTTCAGTTTTACCCATATCAATCTAGAGTTTACTTTCTTACACTCTATCACATACTCCCACCACTCCTGAGTCAGGAGTAGTGCTACTCCTTCCCTTGCTCTTGTCCTCTCACTAAACCCCGACTTTACTCCCAAGACATTCCCAAACTACTCTTCCCCTTTACCCTTGAGCTTCGTTTCACTCAGAGCCAAAACATTCAGTTCCTTTCCTTAAACATACAACGTATATCTCCTTTTTCTCATCTTGGTTACATCCACACACATTTAGACACCCCATCTGACCCTTCGAAGAGGATGAGGAATCCTCATGTGACTCCTTCTTCTGTTTCCCCGTTTAGAAAGATAAAATACAAGGAGAGGAGTGTTTCTAGCCCCCGCTTCCGTCACCTTTAGTCGCCTTCTACGACATGTGCGGAATGCATAGGAAGTATTCTTTCTCTCCTTTACTCAGGGATACATGGGGTGTTCAGTGTTGTAAATGGAAATGGTGAAGAGCTTGTAGATTTATGTGCTGAAAAAGAACTGGTGATTGGGAATACTTGGTTTAAAAAGAGAGATATACATAAGTATATGTATGTAAGTAAGAGAGATGGCCAGAGAGCGTTATTGGATTACGTGTTAATAGATAGGTGCGCGAAAGAGAGACTCTTGGATGTTAATGTGCTGAGAGGTGCAACTGGAGGGATGTCTGATCATTATCTTGTGGAGGCGAAGGTGAAGATTTGTAGAGCTTTTCAGAAAAGAAGAGAGAATGTTGTGGTGAAGAGAGTGGTGAGAGTAAGTGAGCTTGGGAAGGAGACTTATGTGAGAAAGTACTAGGAGAGACTGAGTACAGAATGGAAAAAGGTGAGAACAATGGAAGTAAGGGGAGTGGGGGAGGAATTGGATGTATTTAGTGAAGCAGTGATGGCTTCCGCAAAAGATGCTTATGGCATGAGAAGCGTGGGAGGTAGGCAGATTAGAAAGGGTAGTGAGTGGTGGGATGAAGAAGTAAGATTATTAGTGAAAGAAAAGAGAGAGGCATTTGGACGATTTTTGCAGGGAAAGAATGCAAATGAGTGGGAGATGTACACATGAAAGAGGAAGGAGGTAAAGAGAAAGGTGCAAGAGATGAAAAAGACGGCAAATGAGAGTTGGGGTGAGAGAGTATCATTAAATTTTAGGTAGAATAAAAAGATGTTTTGAAAGGAGGAAAATAAAGTGCATAAGACAAGGGAACAAATGGGAACTTTAGTGAAGGGGCGACTGGAGAGGTGATAATAAGTAGTGGTGATGTGAGAAGGAGATGGAGTGAGTATTTTGAAGGTTTGTTGAATGTGTTTGATGATAGAGTGGCAGATATAGAGTGCTTTGGTCGAGATGGTGTACAAAGTGAGAGGGATAGGAAAAATGATTTGGTAAACAGAGAAGAGGTAGTAAAAGCTTTGCGGAAGATGAAAGTTGGCAAGGCATTGGGCTAGATGTTATTACAGTGGAATTTATTAAGAAAGGGGGTGACTGTATTGTCAACTGGTTGGCAAGGTTATGTAATGTATGCATGACTCATGGTGAGGTGCCTGAGGATTTGCGCAATGCTTGCATAGTCCATTCTACAAAGGCAAAGGGGAAAAAGGTGAGTGCTCAAATTACAGAGGTATAAGTTTGTTGAGTATTCCTGGGAAATTATATGGGAGGGTATTGATTGAGAGGGTGAAGGCATGTACAGAGAATCAGATTGGGGAAGAGCAGTGTGGTTTCAGAAGTGGTAGAGGATGTGTGGATCAGGTGTTTGCTTTGAAGAATGTAAGTGGGAAATACTTAGAAAAGCAAATGGATTTGTATGTCGCATTTATGGATCTGGAGAAGGCATATGATAGAGTTAATAGAGATGCTCTGTGGAAGGTATTAAGAATATATAGTGTAGGAGGCAAGTTGTTACAAGCAGTGATAAGTTTTTATCGAGGATGTAAGGCATGTGTACGTGTAGGAAGAGAGGAAAGTGATTCGTTCTGAATAAATGTAGGTTTGCGGCAGGGGTGTGTGATGTCTCCATGGTTGTTTAATTTGTTTATGGATGGGGTTGTTAGGGAGGTGAATGCAAGAGTTTTGGAAAGAGGGGAAAGTATGAAGTCTTTTGTGGATAAGAGAGCTTGGGAAGTGCGTCAGTTGTTGTTCGCTGATGATACATCGCTGGTGGCTGATTCATGTGAGAAACTGCAGAAGCTGGTGACTGAGTACGGTAAAGTGTGTGAGAGAAGAAAGCTGAGATAAATGTGAATAAGAGCAAAGTTATTAGGTACAGTAGGGTTGAGGGTCAAGTCAGTTGGGAGGTAAGTTTGAATGGAGAAAAACTGGAGGAAGTGAAGTGTTTTAAATATCTGGGAGTGGATTTGGCAGCGGATGGAACCATGGAAGCGGAAGTGAATCATAGGGTGGGGGAGGGGACGAAAACTCTGTGAGCCGTGAAGAATCTGTGGAAGTCGAGAACTTTATCTCGGAAAGCAAAAATGGGTATGTTTGAAGGAATAGTGGTTCCAACAATGTTGTATGGTTGCGAGGCGTGGGCTGTGGATAGAGTTGTGCGCAGGAGGGTGGATGTGCTGGAAATAAGATATTTGAGGACAATATGTGGTGTGAGGTGGTTTGATCGAGTAAGTGATAATAGGGTAAGAGAGATGTGTCGTAATGAAAAGAGTGTGGTTGAGAGAGCAAAAGAGGGTGTTTGGAAATGGTTTGGTCACATGGAGAGAATGAGTGAGGAAAGAGGATATATGTTTCAGAGGTGGATGGAACGAGGAGAAGGGGGAGACCAAATTGGAAGTGAAAATATGGAGTGAAAAAGATTTTGAGTGATCGGGGCCTGAACATGCGGGAGAGTGAAAGGCGTACAAGGAATAGAGTGAATTGAATCGATGTGATATACCGGGGTCGACTTGCTGTCAATGGATTGAACCGGGGCATGTGAAGTCTGGGGTAAACCATGGAAAGTTGTGTGGGGCCTGGATGTGGAAAGGGAGCTGTGGTTTCGGGCATTATTGCATGACAGCTAGAGACTGAGTGTGAACGAATGGGGCTTTTGTTGTCTTTTCCTAACGCTATCTCGCACACATGAGGGGGGAGGGGGATGTATTCCATGTGTGGCGAGGTGGCGATGGGAATGAATAAAGGCAGACAATGTGAATTGTGTGCATGTGTATATATGTATGTATCTGCGTGCGTATATATATGTGTACATTGAGATGTATAGGTATGTATATTTGCGTGTGTGGACGTGTATGTATATACATGTGTATGGGAGTGGGTTGGGCCATTTCATTCGTCTGTTTCTTTGCGCTACCTCGCAAACGCGGGATACACCGACAAAGCAAAATAATATATATATATATATATATATATATATATATATATATATATATATATATATATATATATATATATATAGATAGATAGATAGATAGATAGATAGATAGATATAGATATATATATATATATATATATATATATATATATATATATATATATATATATATATATATATATATATATATATATATATATATATCCCTAGGGGTAGGCGAGAAAGAATACTTCCCACGTATTCCCTGCATGTCGTAGAAGGCGACTAAAAGGGAAGGGAGCGGGGAGGCTGGAAATCCTCCCCTCTCGTATTTTTTATCTTTGTTTTTTTCAAAAGAAGGAACAGAGAAGGGCGCCATGTGAGGATATTCCTTCAAAGGCCCAAGGGTCTGTTCTTAATGCTACCTCGCTAACGCGGGAAATGGCGAATAGTGGGGAAAAAAAAAATATATTGGAAAGGATCACAATCTTGCGCGTGATCAAGATATTCCTATGAGTTCATGAGGAAAATGAAACCCGATAAGTTCCCAAGTGCACTTTCGTGTAATAATCACATCATCATGAGAGACATAAGAGAGAAATATAAGTCAGTTGATATACATCAAAGAGACGAAGCTAAGACGCCATTTCGTAAACACGCGATTGTCCAAGACAGATAACGAGTGTTCATAAACTTATCATTTTACAAATGTGTCAACAATAAAGTTATCTTATTTGTATAGACCATCAATAATATTAAGATTATAATTCTTTGTTTATTTAATAATAGAAGATTCAATGATATTTCTCTGGGTAATAGAGTTAGAGTTAATAACTGAGATGGCATTACTCCAGTCAATACAATGATCATAGTTTTTAACATGATTAAACAAGGCTTTTGATTCTTGTCCCGTCATTATACTATACTATACTATACTATACTATACTATACTATACTATACTATACTATACTAAACTATACTATGCTATACTATACTTATGCTAACAAAAAGATGCTGACCTGTCTACCTAATAAATAATAATTATCACAATGATCCATAGGCAAGGAAACAAGTTTAAGTTTAGCATATATAGAAAACCTACCAATGTATGCTCATATATCCATTATTACTCATCTCAACATGACAGTTAAATTATCATTTCAATCTATGTTCCTTAGGCATTACGTATTTGCAGTCCAGAGTTTATTGATGATGAGTTTGAGAAGATATATTTTATTGGATCTAAGTTAAAGTAACCTAGATCTTTCATTGATGAATCCCTTAAGTTAACGAACAAATCCTTTTATAGAGTTGAGCCCAAACCTTCTATTGACAATAAGAATCTTTTAGTTCTCCCTTTTGATAATGATTTTACTTTACTTCCCATGTTGCTTAAATCCTTTAATGTAAATGTTGCCTTCAGCAACAATAATACTATAGAGAATATCTTACTAAGGAATTCAACAGAAAATTCTCCTTGATGCATCTATAAAGTGCCATGTGGAAATTGTGATAAATCTTATGCTGGGCAGACAGGTAAGGATCTTTATGCTAAACTTAAGCAAAATAAATATAATATAAGAACGGCACAAGAAACAAATGCCTTGTTTAATCATATTAAAAACTATGATCATTGTACTGACTGGAGTGATGCCATCTCAGTTATCAACACTAACTCTATTACCACGAGAAATATCATTGAATCTTACAGTATTTAATACACTAAAAATTATAATCTTACTATTAGTTATGGTCTATACAAATTAGATAACTTTATTGTTGATAAAATTTGTAAAATGATAAGTTTATGAACGCAACTTATCTGCCTTGGACAATCGCATGTTTAAACCAAATGGCGTCCTAGCTTCGTCTCTTCCATGCATATCAACTGTATATATTTCTCTCTTGTGCCTCCCGTGATAATGTGATTATTACACGAAAGTGCACTTACATATATATATATATATATATATATATATATATATATATATATATATATATATATATATATATATATATATATATATATATATATATATATATATATATATATATATATATATATATATATATATATATATATATATATATATATATATATATATATATATATATATATATATATATATATATATATATATATATATATATATATATATAAATATATATATATATATATATATATATATATATATATATATATATATATATATATATATATATATATCTATTTATTCATTTATAATTATTTTACATTCTCGCTGTCTCCCGCGTTAGAGAGGTACAGCAAGGAAACAGACGAAAAAATGGCCCAGCCCACATATATATACGTACACGTTCAAACACGCAAATATACATACATATACATCTCAAAGTATACATATATATATATATATATATATATATATATATATATATATATATATATTTTTTTTTTTTTTTTTTTTTTTATACTTTGTCGCTGTCTCCCGCGTTTACGAGGTAGCGCAAGGAAACAGACGAAAGAAATGGCCCCCCCCCCCATACACATGTACATACACACGTCCACACACGCAAATATACATACCTACACAGCTTTCCATGGTTTACCCCAGACGCCTCACATGCCTTGATTCAATCCACTGACAGCACGTCAACCCCTGTATACCACATCGCTCCAATTCACTCTATTCCTTGCCCTCCTTTCACCCTCCTGCATGTTCAGGCCCCGATCACACAAAATCTTTTTCACTCCATCTTTCCACCTCCAATTTGGTCTCCCTCTTCTCCTCGTTCCCTCCACCTCCGACACATATATCCTCTTGGTCAATCATTCCTCACTCATTCTCTCCATGTGCCCGAACCATTTCAAAACACCCTCTTCTGCTCTCTCAACCACGCTCTTTTTATTTCCACACATCTCTCTTACCCTTACGTTACTTACTCGATCAAACCACCTCACACCACACATTGTCCTCAAACATCTCATTTCCAGCACATCCATCCTCCTGCGCACAAACTCTATCCATAGCCCACGCCTCGCAACCATACAGCATTGTTGGAACCACTATTCCTTCAAACATACCCATTTTTGCTTTCCGAGATAATGTTCTCGACTTCCACACATTTTTCAAGGCTCCCAAAATTTTCGCCCCCTCCCCCACCCTATGATCCACTTCCGCTTCCATGGTTCCATCCGCTGACAGATCCACTCCCAGATATCTAAAACACTTCACTTCCTCCAGTTTTTCTCCATTCAAACTCACCTCCCAATTGACTTGACCCTCAACCCTACTGTACCTAATAACCTTGCTCTTATTCACATTTACTCTTAACTTTCTTCTTCCACACACTTTACCAAACTCAGTCACCAGCTTCTGCAGTTTCTCACATGAATCAGCCACCAGCGCTGTATCATCAGCGAACAACAACTGACTCACTTCCCAAGCTCTCTCATCCCCAACAGACTTCATACTTGCCCCTCTTTCCAGGACTCTTGCATTTACCTCCCTAACAACCCCATCCATAAACATATTAAACAACCATGGAGACATCACACACCCCTGCCGCAAACCTACATTCACTGAGAACCAATCACTTTCCTCTCTTCCTACACGTACACATGCCTTACATCCTCGATAAAAACTTTTCACTGCTTCTAACAACTTGCCTCCCACACCATATATTCTTAATACCTTCCACAGAGCATCTCTATCAACTCTATCATATGCCTTCTCCAGATCCATAAATGCTACATACAAATCCATTTGCTTTTCTAAGTATTTCTCACATACATTCTTCAAAGCAAACACCTGATCCACACATCCTCTACCACTTCTGAAACCGCACTGCTCTTCCCCAATCTGATGCTCTGTACATGCCTTCACCCTCTCAATCAATACCCTCCCATATAATTTACCAGGAATACTCAACAAACTTATACCTCTGTAATTTGAGCACTCACTCTTATCCCCTTTGCCTTTGTACAATGGCACTATGCACGCATTCCGCCAATCCTCAGACACCTCACCATGAGTCATACATACATTAAATAACCTTACCAACCAGTCAACAATACAGTCACCCCCTTTTTTAATAAATTCCCTGCAATACCATCCAATCCTGCTGCCTTGCCGGCTTTCATATATATATATATATTTTTTTTTTTTTTTTTTTCAAACTATTCGCCATTTCCCGCATTAGCGAGGTAGCGTTAAGAACAGAGGACTGGGCCTTGGAGGGAATATCCTCACCTGGCCCCCTTCTCTGTTCCTTGTTTTGGAAAATTAAAAAAAAAAACGAGAGAGGAAGATTTCCAGCCCCCCGCTCCCTCCCCTTTTAGTCGCCTTCTACGACACGCAGGGAATACGTGGGAAGTATTCTTTCTCCCCTATCCCCAGGGATAAAATATATATATATATATATATACACACAACACAGACATATACATATATACACATACACATAATTCATACTGTCTGCCTTTATTCATTTCCATCGCCACCTCGCCACACATGAAATAACAACCCCCTCCGCCCGCATATGCGCGAGATAGAACTAGGAAAATACAACAAAGGCCATATTCCTTCACACTCAGTCTCTAGCTGTCATGTATAATGCACCGAAAACACACCTCCCTTTCCATATCCAGGCCCCAAAGAATTTTTCCTAGTTTACCCCAGACGCTTCACATTCCCTGGTTCAATCCATTGACAGCACGTCGACCCCGGTATTCCACATCGTTCCAATTCACTCTATTCCTTGCACGCCTTTCACCCTCCTGCATGTTCCGGCCCCGATCACTCAAAATCTTTTTCACTCCATCTTTCCACCAACAATTTTGTCTCCCACTTCTCCATGCTCCCCCAACCTCTGACACATATATCCTCTTGGTCAATCTTTCCTCACTCATTCTCTCTATGTGACCAAACCATTTCAAAACACCCTCTTCTGCTCTCTCAACCACACTCTTTTTATTACCACACACCCTCTTACCCTATTATTACTTACTCGAGCAAACTACCTAAAACCACATATTGTCCTCAAAACATCAAATTTCCAGCACATCCACCCCTCTCCGCACATCTCTATCCATAGCCCAAGCCTCGTAACCATATAACTTTGATCGAACCACTATTCCTTCAAACATACCCATTTTTGCCTTCCGAGATATTGTTCTCGACTTCCACAGATTCTTCAAGGCTCACAGAATTTTCGCCCCCTCCCCTACCTTATGATTCACTTCCGCTTCCGTGCTTCCATCCGCTGCCAAATCCACTCAGAGATACCTAAAATACTTCACTTCCTCCAGTCTTTCTCCATTCAAACTTACCTTTTCCCTCAACCCTACTGTATCTAATAACCTTGCCCTTATTTGCATTTACTATCAGCTTTCCTCTTTCACACAATTTACCAAGATCAGTCACCAGCTTCTGCAGTTTCTCACACGAATCAGCCACCAGCGCTGTATCATCAGCGAAGAACTGACTCACTTCCCAAGCTCTCTCATCCACAACAGACTGCATACTTGCCCCTCTTTCCAAAACTCTTGCATTCACCTCCCTAACAGCCCCATCCATAAACAAATCAAACAAACATCGAGACATCACACACCACTGCCGCAAACCAACATTCACTGAGAACCAATCACTTTCCTCTCTTCCTACACGTACATATGCCTTACATCCTCGATAAAATGTTTTCACTGGTTCTAAAAACTTGCTTCCAACACCATATACTCTTAATACCTTCCAGAGAGCATCTCTATCAACCCTAACAAATGCCTTCTCCAGATCCATAAATGCTACATACAAATCCATTTGCTTTTCTCAGTTTTCTCACATACATTCTTCAAAGGAAACACCTGATTCACACATCCTCTACCACTTCTGAAACGACACTGCTCTTCGCCACTCTGATCCTCTGTACATGCCTTCACCTTCTCAAACAATACCCTCCCATATAATATCCCAGGAATACTCAACAAACTTATACCTCTGTAATTTGATCACTCACTTTTATCCCCTTTGCCTTTGTACAATGGCACTATACAAGCATTCCGCCAATCCTCAGGCACCTCACCATGACTGATACATAAATTAAATAACCTTACCAACCAGTCAACAATACAGTCCCCCTTTTTCAATAAATTCCACTGCAATACCATCCAAACCCGCTGCCTTGCCGGCTTTCGTCTTCCGCAAAGCTTTTACTACCTCTTCTCTGTTTACCAAATCATTTTTCCTAACCCTCTCACTTCTCACACCACTTCGACGAAAACACCCTATATCTGCCACTCTATTGTCTAATTAGACACATTTAACAATCCTTCAAATTATTCAATCTATCTCCTCAAATCACCACTATTTGTTATTACCTCGCCATTAGCCCCCTTCACTGATGTTCCTATTTGTTCTCATGTCTTATGCACTTTATTTACCTCCTTCTAAAACATCTTTTTATCCTCCCTAAACTTTAATGATACTCTCTCACCCCAACTCACATTTGCCCTCTTTTTCACCTTTTGCACCTTTCTACTGACCTCCTGCCTCTTTCTCGTATACATCTCCCAGTCATTTGCACTATTTCTGTGCAAAAAAACGTCCAAATAACTCTCTCTTCTCTTTCACTGATAATCTTACTTCTTCATCCTACCACTCACTACCCTTTCAATCTGCCCACCTCCCACACTTCTCATGCCACAAGCATCTTTTGCGTAGGCCATCACCGCTTCCCTAAATACATCCCATTTCTCCCCCACTCCCCTTACGTCCTTTGCTCTCACCTTTTTCCATTCTGCACTGAGTCTCTCCTGGTACTCACATAAGTTACCTTCCCAAGCTCACTTACTTTCACCACTTTTTTCACCCCAACACTCTCTCTTCTTTTCTGATAATCTTTAGAAATCTTCACCTTCGCCTCCACAAGATAATGATCAGACATGCCTCCAGTTGCATCTCTTAGCACATTAACATCCAAAAGCCTCTCTCTCACGCGCCTATCAATTAACATGTAATCCAATAACGATATCTGGCCATCTCTTCTACTTACATACGTATACTTATGTATATCTCTCTTTTTAAACCAGGTATTACCAATCACCAGTACGTTTTCAGCACACAAATCTACAACCTCTTCATCATTTCCATTTACAACACTGAACGCCCATGTAGACCAATTATCCCCTCAAATGCCACATTACTCACCTTTGCATTCAAATAACTCATCACTATAACCCCGTCTCCCGCATCAAAACTACTACCACACTCACTCAACTGCTCCCAAAACACTTGCCTCTTATGATCTTTCTTCTCATGCCCAGGTGCATAGGCCCCAATAATCACTCATCTCTCTCCATCAACTTTCAATTTTACCCATATCAATCTAGAGTTTACTTTCTTACACTGTATCACATACTCCCACCACTCCTGTTTCAGGACTAGTGCTACGCCTACCCTTGCTCTGGTCGTCTCACTAACCCCTGACTTTACTACCAAAACATTCCCAAACCACTCTTCCCCTTTACCCTTGAGCTTCGTTTCACTCAGACCCAAAACATCCAGGTTCCTTTTCTCAAACATACTTTCTGTCTCTCTTTTTTTTTCATCTTGGTTATATCCACACACATTTAGACACCCCAGTCTGAGCCTTCGAGGAGGATGCGCACCCCTGCGGGACTTCTTCTGTTTCCCTTTTTAGAAAGTTAAAATACAAGAAGGGTTTCTAGCCCCCAGCTCCCGTCCCCTTTAGTGGCCTTTTAGGACACGTGAGGATTGGGTGGGAATAATTTTTTCTCCTCTATCCCCAGGGATATATGTATTTTTTTTTTTTTCAAAACAAGGAACAAAGAAGGGGGCCAGGTGAGGATATTCCCTCTAAGGCTCAGTCCTCCGTTTTTAACGCTACCTCGCTAACGCGGGAAATGGCGAATAGTGTGAAATATATATATATATATATATATATATATATATATATATATATATATATATATATATATATATATATATATATATTTATATATATGTATATATATATATATATATATATATATATATATATATATATATATATATATATATGTCTTTTTTTTTTTTAATTTTCCAAAAGAAGGAACACAGAGGGCCAGGTGAGGATATTCCAAAAAAGGCCCAGTCCCCTGTTCCTGACGCTACCTCGCTAACGCGGGAAATGGCGAATAGTTTAAAGGAAAAAAAAAGATATATATATATATATATATATATATATATATATATATATATATATATATATATATATATATATATATATGTAGATATATATGATAGGCATATGACAGAGTTGATAGAGATACTCTGTGGAAGGTATTGAGAATATATGGTGTGGGAGGCAAGTTGTTAGAAGCAGTCAAAAGTTTTTATCGAGGATGTGAGGCATGTGTACGTGTAGGAAGAGAGGAAAGTGATTGTTTCTCAGTGAATGTAGGTTTGCTGCAGGGGTGTGTGATGTCTCCATGGTTGTTCAATTTGTTAGGGAGGTGAATGCAAGAGTTTTGGAAAGAGGGGCAAGTATGCAGTCTGTTGTGGATGAGAGAGCTTGGGAAGGGAGTCAGTTGTTGTTCGCTGATGATACAGCGCTGGTGGCTGATTCGTGTGAGAAACTGCAGAAGCTGGTGACTGACTTTGGTAAAGCGAGTGAAAGAAGAAAGCTGAGATTAAATGTGAATAAGAGCAAGGTTATTAGGTACAGTAGTGTTGAGAGATAAGTGAATTGGGAGGTAAGTTTGAATGGAGAAAAACTGGAGGAAGCGAAGTGTTTTAGATATCTGGGAGTGGATTTAGGCAGCGGATGGAACGATGGAAGCGGAAGTGAATCATACGGTGGGGGAGGGGGCGAAAGTTCTTGGAGCCTTGAAGAATGTGTGCAAGTCGATAACATTATCTCGGAAAGCAAGCATGGGTATGTTTGAAGCAATAGTGGTTCCAACAATGTTATATGGTTGCGAGGCGTGGGCTATAGGTAGAGTGTGAGTGGACGACGGTGGATATGCTGGAAATGAGATGTTTGAGAACAATATGTTGTGTGAAGTGGTTTGATCGAGTAAGTAATAATACGGTAAGAGAGATGTGTGGTAATAAAAAAATTGTGGTTGAGAGAGCAGAAGAGTGTGTTTTGAAATAGTCTGGTCACATGGAGAGAATGAGTGAGGAAATATTGACAAGAGGATATATGTGTCAGAGGTGGAGGGAACGAGAAGTGGAAGACCAAATAGGAGGTGGAAAGATGGAGTAAAAAAGATTTTGAGTGATCGGGGCCTGAACATGCAGGAGGGTGAAAGGCGGGCAATCAATAGAGTGAATTGGATCGATGTGGTTTACCGGGGCCGACGTGCTGTCAATGGATTGAATCAGAGCACGTGAAGCGTCTGGGGTAAACCATGGAAAGTTCGGTGGGGCCTGGATGTGGAAAAGAAGCTGCGGTTTCAGGCATTATTGCATGATAGCTAGAGACTGAATGTGAACGAATGGGGCCTTTGTTGTCTTCTCCTAGCGCTACCTCGCACACATGAAGGGGGAGGGGGATGTTAATCCATGTGTGGCGACATGGCGATGGGAATGAATAAAGGCAGACAGTGTAAGTGTCGTGCATGTGTATATATGTATATGTCTGAGTGTGTATATATATGTGTACATTGAGAAGTATGGGTATGTATATTTGTGTGGGTGGACGTGTATGTATATACATGTGTATGGTGGTGGGTTGGGCCATTTCATTCGTCTGTTTCCTTGCGCTACCTCGCAAACGCGGGAGACAGCGACAAATCAAAATAGATAAAAAAGGAATATATATATATATATATATATATATATATATATATATATATATATATATATATATATATATATATTTTTTTTTTTTTTTTCAAACTATTCGCCATTTCCCGCGTTCGCGAGGTAGCGTTAAGAACAGAGAACTGGGCCATTGAGCGAATATCCTCACCTGGCCCCCTTCTCTGTTCCTTCTTTTGGAAAATTAAAAAAAATTGAGAGGGGAGGATTTCCAGCCCCCCGCTCCCTTCCCTTTTAGTCGCCTTCTACGACACGCAGGGAATACGTGGGAAGTATTCTTTCTCCCCTATCCCCAGGGATAATATAAATATATATATATATATATATATATATATATATATATATATATATATATATATATATATATATATATATATATATATATATATATATATATATATATATGTATATATATATATATATATATATATATATATATATATATATATATATATATATATATATATATATATATATATATATATATATATATATATATCCCTGGGGATAGGGGATGAAGAAAACTTCCCACGTATTCCCTGCGTGTCGTAGAAGGCGACTAAAAGGGGAGGGAGCAGGAGGCTGGAAATCCTCCCCTCTCGTTTTTTTTTTTCTTTTTTTAATTTTCCAAAAGAAGGAACAGAGGGGGGCCAGGTGAGGATATTCCACAAAGGCCCAGTCATCTGTTCTTAACGCTACCTCGCTAATGCGGGAAATGGCGGATAGTTTAAAAGAAAAGAAAGATATATATATATATATATATATATATATATATATACATATATATATATATATATATATATATATATATATATATATATATATATATATATATATATATATATATATATATATATATATATATATATATATATATATATATATATATATATATATATATATATATATATATATATATATATATATATATATATATATATATATATATATATATATATATATATATATATATATATATATATATATATATATATATATATATATATATATATATATATGTACATATATATATATATATATATATATATATATATATATATATATATATATATATATATATATATATATTATCCCTGGGGATAGGGGAGAAAGAATACTTCTCACGTATTCCCTGCGTGTCGTAGAAGGCGACTAAAAGGGAAGGGAGCGGGGGGCTGGAAATCCTCCCCTCTCGTTTTTAATTTTCCAAAAGAAGGAACAGAGAAGGGGGCTAAGTGAGGATATTCCCTCAAAGGCTCAGTCCTCTGTTCTTAACGCTACCTCGCTAACGCGGGAAATGGCGAATCGTGTAAAAAAAAAAAAAAAAAAAAAAAAAATATATATATATATATATATATATATATATATATATATATATATATATATATATATATATATATATATATATATATTTATATATATATATATATATATATATATATATATATATATATATATATATATATATATATATATATTTCTTTTCTATTTTTTCCCCAAAGGAAGGAGCAGACAAGGGGGCTGGATGAGGATGTTTCCTCAGAGGCCCAGTCCTCTGTTCTTAACGCAACCTCGCTGACGCGGGAAATGGCGAATAGTATGAAAGAAAGAAATATATATATATATATATATATATATATATATATATATATATATATATATATATATATATATATATATATCCTCGATGAAAACTTTTCACTGCTTCTAGCAACTTGCCTCCACACCATATATTCTTAATACATTCCACAGAGTATCTCTATCAACTCTATCATATGCATTGTCCAGATCCATAAATGCTACATACAAATCCATTTGCTTTTCTAAGTATTTCTCACATACATTCTTCAAAGCAAACACCTGATCCACACATCCTCTACCACTTCTGAAACCACACTGCTCTTCCCCAATCTGATGCTCTGTACATGCCTTCAACCTCTAAATCGATACCCTCCCATATAATTTACCAGGAATACTCAACAAACTTATACCTCTGCAATTTGAGCACTCACTCGTATCCCCTTTGCCTTTGTACAATGGTACTATGCAAGCATTCCGCCAATCCTCAGGCACCTCACCATGAATCATACATACATTAAATAACCTTACCAACCAGTCATCAATGCAGTCACCCCCTTTTTAATAAATTCCACTGCAATACCATCCAAACCTGCTGCCTTGCCGGCTTTCATCTTCCGCAAAGCTTTTACTACCTCTTCTCTGTTTACCAAACCATTTTCCCTAACCCTCTCACTTTGCACACCACCTCGACCAAAACACCCTATATCTGCCACTCTATCATCAAACACATTCAACAAACCTTCAAAATACTCACTCCATCTCCTTCTCACATCACCACTACTTGTTATCACCTCCCCATTACCCCCTTCACTGAAGTTTTCATTTACTCTCTTGTCTTACGCACTTTATTTACCTCCTTCAAAAACATCTTTTTATTCTCCCTAAAATTTAATGATACTCTCTCACCCCAACTCTCATTTAACCTCTTTTTCACCTCTTGCATCTTTCTCTTGACCTCCTGCCTCTTTCTTTTATACATCTCCCACTCATTTGCATTTTTTCCCTGCAAAAATCTTACAAATGCCACTCTCTTCTCTTTCACTAATTATCTTACTTCTTCATCCCACCACTCACTACCCTTTCTAATCAACCCACCTCCCACACTTCTCATGACACAAGCATCTTTTGCGCAAGCCATCACTGCTTCCCTAAATACATCCCATTCCTCCCCCACTCCCCTTTCCTCCTTTGTTCTCACCTTTTTCCATTCTGTACTCAGTCTCTCCTGGTACTTCCTCACAAAAGTCTCCTTCCCAAGCTCACCTACTCTCATCACTCACTTCACCCCAACATTCTCTCTTCTTTTCTGAAAACCACTACAAATCTTCACCTTCGCCTCCACAGGATAATGATCAGACATCCTCCAGTTTCACTTCTCAGCACATTAACATCCAAAAGTCTCTCTTTCGCGCGCCTATCAATCAAAACGTAATCCAATAACGCTCTCTGGCCATCTCTCATACTTAAATAAGTTTACTTATGTATATCTCTATTTTCAAACCAGGTATTCCCAATCACCAGTCATTTTTCAGCACATAAATCTATAAGTTCTTCACCATTTCCGTTTACAACACTGAACAACACATGTATACCAATTATTCCCTGAACTGCCACAATACTCACCTTTGCATTCACATCACCCATCACTATAGCCCGGGTCTTGTCCATCAAAACCACTAAAACAGTCATTCACCTGCACCGAAAACACTTACCTCTCATGATCTTTCTTCTCATGCCCAGATATATATGCACCAATAATCAACCATCTCTCTCCATCAACTTTCAGTTTTACCCATATCAATCTAGAATTTACTTTCTTCCACTTTGTCACATACTCCCGTAATATATATATATATATATATATATATATATATATATATATATATATATATATATATATATATATATATATATATATATATATATATATATATATATATATATTTTTTTTTTTTTTTTTTTTTTTTTATACTTTGTCGCTGTCTCCCGCGTCTGCGAGGTAGCGCAAGGAAACAGTCGAAAGAAATGGCCCAACCCCCCCCCCCCCATACACATGTACATACGTCCACACACGCAAATATACATACCTACACAGCTTTCCATGGTTTACCCCAGACGCTTCACATGCCTTGATTCAATCCACTGACAGCACGTCAACCCCTGTATACCACATCAATCCAATTCACTCTATTCCTTGCCCTCCTTTCACCCTCCTGCATGTTCAGGCCCCGATCACACAAAATCTTTTTCACTCCATCTTTCCACCTCCAATTTGGTCTCCCTCTTCTCCTCGTTCCCTCCACCTCCGACACATATATCCTCTTGGTCAATCTTTCCTCACTCATTCTCTCCATGTGCCCAAACCATTTCAAAACACCCTCTTCTGCTCTCTCAACCACGCTCTTTTTATTTCCACACATCTCTCTTACCCTTACGTTACTTACTCGATCAAACCACCTCACACCACACATTGTCCTCAAACATCTCATTTCCAGCATATCCATCCTCCTGCGCACATCTCTATCCATAGGCCACGCCTCGCAACCATACAACATTGTTGGAACCACTATTCCTTCAAACATACCCATTTTTGCTTTCCGAGATAATGTTCTCGACTTCAACACATTTTTCAAGGCTCCCAAAATTTTCGCCCCCTCCCCCACCCTATGATCCACTTCCGATTCCATGGTTCCATCCGCTGACAGATCCACTCCCAGATATCTAAAACACTTCACTTCCTCCAGTTTTTCTCCATTCAAACTCACCTCCCAATTGACTTGACACTCACCCCTACTGTACCTAATAACCTTGCTCTTATTCACATTTACTCTTAACTTTCTTCTTCCACACACTTTACCAAACTCAGTCACCAGCTTCTGCAGTTTCTCACATGAATCAGCCACCAGCGCTGTATCATCAGCGAACAACAACTGGCTCACTTCCCAAGCTCTCTCATCCCCAACACACTTCATACTTGCCCCTCTTTCCAGGACTCTTGCATTTACCTCCCTAACAACACCATCCATAAATAAATTAAACAACCATGGACACATCACACACCACTGCCGCAAACCTACATTCACTGAGAACCAATCACTTTCCTCTCTTCCTACACGTACACATGCCTTACATCCTCGATAAAAACTTTTCACTGCTTCTAACAACTTGCCTCCCACACCATATATTCTTAGTACCTTCCACAGAGCATCTCTATCAACTCTATCATATGCCTTCTCCAGATCCATAAATGCTACATACAAATCCATTTGCTTTTCTAAGTATTTCTCACATACATTCTTCAAAGCAAACACCTGATCCACACATCCTCTACCACTTCTGAAACCGCACTGCTCTTCCCCAATCTGATGCTCTGTACATGCCTTCACCCTCTCAATCAATACCCTCCCATATAATTTACCAGGAATACTCAACAAACTTATACCTCTGTAATTTGAGCACTCACTCTTATCCCCTTTGCCTTTGTACAATGGCACTATGCACGCATTCCGCCAATCCTCAGGCACCACACCATGAGTCATACATATATAAATATATATATATATATATATATATACATACATATATATGTTCAGGCCCCGATCACACAAAATCTTTTTCACTCCATCTTTCCAGCTCCAATTTGGTCTCCCTCTTCTCGTTCCCTCCACCTCCGACACAAATATTCTCTTGGTCAATCTTTCCTCACTCATTCTCTCCATGTGCCCGAACCATTTCAAAACACCCTCTTCTGCTCTCTCAACCACGCTCTTTTTATTTCCAGACATCTCTCTTACCCTTACGTTACTTACTCGATCAAACCACCTCACACCACACATTGTCCTCAAACATCTCATTTCCAGCACATCCATCCTCCTGCGCACAACTCTATCCATAGCCCACGCCTCGCAACCATACAACATTGTTGGAACCACTATTCCTTCAAACATACCCATTTTTGCTTTCCGAGATAATGTTCTCGACTTCCACACATTCTTCAAGGCTCCCAGAATTTTCGCCCCCTCCCAAGCCCTATGATCCACTTCCGCTTCCATGGTTCCATCCGCTGCCAGATCCACTCCCAGATATCTAAAACACTTCACTTCCTCCAGTTTTTCTCCATGCAAACTCACCTCCCATTTGACTTGACCCTCAACCGTACTGTACCTAATAACCTTGCTCTTATTCACATTTACTTTTAACTTTCTTCTTTCACACACTTTACCAAACTCAGTCACCAGCTTCTGCAGTTTCTCACATGAATCAGCCACCAGCGCTGTATCATCAGCGTACAACAACTGACTCACTTCCCAAGCTCTCTCATCCCCAACAGACTTCATACTTGCCCCTCTTTCCAAAACTCTTACATTCACCTCCCTAACAACCCCATCCATGTATTGGTATACATGGGGTGTTCAGTGTTGTAAATGGAAATGGTGAAGAGCTTGTAGATTTATGTGCTGAAAAAGGACTGATGATTGGGAATACCTGGTTTAAAAAGCGAGATATACATAAGTATACTTATGTAAGTAGGAGAGATGGCCAGAGAGCGTTATTGGATTACGTGTTAATTGACAGGCGCGCGAAAGAGAGACTTTTGGATGTTAATGTGCTGAGAGGTGCAACAGGAGGGATGTCTGATCATTATCTTGTGGAGGCTAAGGTGAAGATTTGTATGGGTTTTCAGAAAAGAAGAGTGAATGTTGGGGTAAAGAGGGTGGTGAGAGTAAGTGAGCTTGGGAAGGAGACTTGTGTGAGGAAGTACCAGGAGAGACTGAGTACAGAATGGAAAAAGGTGAGAACAATGGAAGTAAGGGGAGTGGGGGAGGAATGGGATGTATTTAGGGAATCAGTGATGGATTGCGCAAAAGATGCTTGTGGCATGAGAATAGTGGGAGGTGGGTTGATTAGAAAGGGTAGTGAGTGGTGGGATGAAGAAGTAAGAGTATTAGTGAAAGAGAAGAGAGAGGCATTTGGACGATTTTTGCAGGGAAAAAATGCAATTGAGTGGGAGATGTATAAAAGAAGAGACAGGAGGTCAAGAGAAAGGTGCAAGAGGTGAAAAAAAGGGCAAATGAGAGTTGGGGTGAGAGAGTATCATTAAATTTTAGGGAGAATAAAAAGATGTTCTGGAAGGAGGTAAATAAAGTGCGTAAGACAAGGGAGCAAATGGGAACTTCAGTGAAGGGCGCAAATGGGGAGGTGATAACAAGTAGTGGTGATGTGAGAAGGAGATGGAGTGAGTATTTTGAAGGTTTGTTGAATGTGTTTGATGATAGAGTGGCAGATATAGGGTGTTTTGGTCGAGGTGGTGTGCAAAGTGAGAGGGTTAGGGAAAATGATTTGGTAAACAGAGAAGAGGTAGTAAAAGCTTTGCGGAAGAAGAAAGCCGGCAAGGCAGCAGGTTTGGATGGTATTGCAGTGGAATTTATTAAAAAAGGGGGTGACTGTATTGATGACTGGTTGGTAAGGTTATTTAATGTATGTATGACTCATGGTGAGGTGCCTGAGGATTGGCGGAATGCGTGCATAGTGCCATTGTACAAAGGCAAAGGGGATAAGAGTGAGTGCTCAAATTACAGAGGTATAAGTTTGTTGAGTATTCCTGGTAAATTATATGGGAGCATATTGATTGAGAGGGTGAAGGCATGTACAGAGCATCAGATTGGGGAAGAGCAGTGTGGTTTCAGAAGTGGTAGAGGATGTGTGGATCAGGTGTTTGCTTTGAAGAATGTATGTGAGAAATACTTAGAAAAGCAAATGGATTTTTATGTAGCATTTATGGATCTGGAGAAGGCATATGATAGAGTTGATAGAGATGCTCTGTGGAAGGTATTAAGAATATATGGTGCGGGAGGCAAGTTGTTAGAAGCAGTGAAAATTTTTTATCGAGGATGTAAGGCATGTGTACGTGTAGGAAGAGAGGAAAGTGATTGGTTCTCAGTGAATGTAGGTTTGCGGCAGGGGTGTGTGATGTCTCCATGGTTGTTTAACTTGTTTATGGTTTATACTTATATATATATATATATATATATATATATATATATATATATATATATATATATATATATATATATATATATATATATATATATATATATATATATATTTATCATTTGTTTTGCTTTGTCGCTGTCTCCCGCGTTTGCGAGGTAGCGCAAGGAAACAGACGAAAGAAATGGCCCAACCCAAACCCATACACATTTATATACATACACGTCAACACAAGCAAATATGCCTACCTATACATCACAATGTACACATATATATACACACACAGACACATACATATATACCCATGCACACAAGTCACACTGTCTGCCTTTATTCATTCCCATCGCCACCTCGCCACACATGGAATACCATCCCCCTCCCCCCTCATGTGTGCGAGGAAGCGCTAGGAAAAGACAACGGAGGCCCCATTCGTTCACACTCAGTCTCTAGCTGTCATGCAATAATGCCCGAAACCACAGATCCCTTTCCACATCCAGGCCCAACACACCTTTCCATGGTTTACCCCAGACGCTTCACATGCCCTGATTCAATTCACTGACAGCACGTCAACCCCGGTATACCACATCGATCCAATTCAATCTATTCCTTGCCCGCCTTTCACCCACGTGCATGTTCAGGCCCCGATCACTCAAAATCTTTTTCACTCCATCTTTCCACCTCCAATTTGGTCTCCCACTTCTCGTTCCCTCCACCTCCGACACATACATCCTCTTGGTCAATCTTTCCTCACTCATTCTGTCCATGTGCCCAAACCATTTCAAAACACTCTCTTCTGCTCTCTAAACCACGCTCGTTTTATTTCCACACATCTCTCTTACCCATACGTTACTTACTCGATCAATCCACCTCACACCACACATTGTCTTCAAACATCTAATGCCCAGCACATCCATCCTCCTGCGCACATCTTTATCCATAGCCCAAGCCTCGCAACCATACAACATTGTTGGAACCACTATTCCTTCAAACATACCCATTTTTGCTTTCCGAGATAATGTTCTCGACTTCCACACATTCTTCAAGGCTCCCAGAATTTTCGCCTCCTCCCGCACCCTATGATCCACTTCCGCTTCCATGATTCCATCCGCTGGCAGATCCACTCCCAGATATCTAAAACACTTTACTTCCTCCAGTTTTTCTCCATTTAAACTTACCTCCCAATTCACTTGACCCTCAACCCTACTGTACCTAATTATCTTGCTCTTATTCACATTCACTCTTAACTTTCTTCTTTCACACACTTTACCAAACTCAGTCACCAGCTTCTGCAGTTTCTCACATGAATCAGCCACCAGCGCTGTATCATCAGCGAACAACAACTGACTCACTTACCAAGCTCTCTCATCGCCAACAGACTTCATACTTGCCCCTCTTTCCAAAACACTTGCATTCACCTCCCTAACAACCCCATCCATAAACAAATTAAACAACCATGGAGACATCACACACCCCTGCCGCAAGCCTACATTCACTGAGAACCAATCACTTTCCTCTCTTCCTACACGTACACATGCCTTACATCCTCGATAAAAACTTTTCACTGCTTTTAAAAACTTGCCTCCCACACCATATATTCTTAATACCTTCTACAGAGCATCTCTATCAACTCTATCATATGCCTTCTCCAGATCCATAAATGCTACATAAAAATCCATTTGCTTTTCTTAGTATTTCTCACATACATTCTTCAAAGCAAACACCTGATCCCCACATCCTCTACCACTTCTGAAACCACACTGCTCTTCCCCAATCTGATGCTCTGTACATGCCTTCACCCTCTCAGTCAATACCCTCCCATATAATTTACCAGGAATACTCAATAAACTTATACCTCTGTAATTTGAGCACTCACTCTTATCCCCTTTGCCTTTGTACAATGGCACTATGCACGCATTCCGCCAATATTCAGGCACCTCACCATGAGTCATACATACATTAAATAACCTTACCAACCACTCAATAATACAGTCACCCCCTTTTTTAATAAATTCCACTGCAATACCATCCAAAACTGCTGCCTTGCCGGCTTTCATCTTCAGCAAAGCTTTTACTACCTGTTCTCTGTTTACCAAATCATTTTCCCTAACCCTCTCAATTTGCACACCACCTCGACCAAAACACCCTATATTTGCCACTCTATCATCAAACATATTCAACAAATCTTCAAAATGTTCACTAAATCTCCTTCTCACATCACCACTACTTGTTATCACCTCCCCATTTGCGCCCTTCACTGAAGTTCCAATTTCCTCCCTTGTCTTACGCACTTTATTTACCTCCTTCAAGAACATCTTTTTATTCTCCCTAAAATTTAATGATACTCTCTCACCCCAACTCTCATTTGCCCTCTTTATATATATATGTATATATATATATATATATATATATATATATATATATATATATTTTTTTTTTTTTTTTTTTTTTTTTTTACTTTGTCGCTGTCTCCCGCGTTTGCGAGGTAGCGCAAGGAAACAGACGAAAGAAATGGCCCAACCCCCCCCCCCCATACACATGTACATACACACGTCCACACACGCAAATATACATACCTACACAGCTTTCCATGGTTTACCCCAGACGCTTCACATGCCCTGATTCAATCCACTGACAGCACGTCAACCCCTGTATACCACATCGCTCCAATTCACTCTATTCCTTGCCCTCCTTTCACCCTCCTGCATGTTCAGGCCCCGATCACACAAAATCTTTTTCACTCCATCTTTCCACCTCCAATTTGGTCTCCCTCTTCTCCTCGTTCCCTCCACCTCCGACACATATATCCTCTTGGTCAATCTTTCCTCACTCATTCTCTCCATGTGCCCAAACCATTTCAAAACACCCTCTTCTGCTCTCTCAACCACGCTCTTTGTATTTCCACACATCTCTCTTACCCTTACGTTACTTACTCGATCAAACCACCTCACACCACACATTGTCCTCAAACATCTCATTTCCAGCACATCCATCCTCCTGCGCACAACTCTATCCATAGCCCACGCCTCGCAACCATACAACATTGTTGGAACCACTATTCCTTCAAACATACCCATTTTTGCTTTCCGAGATAATGTTCTCGACTTCCACACATTTTTCAAGGCTCCCAAAATTTTCGCCCCCTCCCCCACCCTATGATCCACTTCCGCTTCCATGGTTCCATCCGCTGACAGATCCACTCCCAGATATCTAAAACACTTCACTTCCTCCAGTTTTTCTCCATTCAAACTCACCTCCCAATTGACTTGACCCTCAACCCTACTGTACCTAATAACCTAATAACCTTGCTCCCTTGTTAGGGAGGTAAATGCAAGAGTCCTGGAAAGAGGGGCAAGTATGAAGTCTGTTGGGGATGAGAGAGCTTGGGAAGTGAGTCAGTTGTTGTTCGCTGATGATACAGCGCTGGTGGCTGATTCATGTGAGAAACTGCAGAAGCTGGTGACTGAGTTTGGTAAAGTGTGTGGAAGAAGAAAGTTAAGAGTAAATGTGAATATATATATATATATTTTTTATTATGCTTTGTCGCTGTCTCCCGCGTTTGCGAGGTAGCACAAGGAAACAGACGAAAGAAATGGCCCAACCCCCCCCCCCCCCCCATGCACATGTATATACATACGTCCACACACGCAAATATACATACCTACACAGCTTTCCATGGTTTACCCCAGACGCTTCACATGCCTTGATTCAATGCACTGACAGCACGTCAACCCCGGTATACCACATCGCTCCAATTCACTCTATTCCTTGCCCTCCTTTCACCCTCCTGCATGTTCAGGCCCCGATCACACAAAATCTTTTCACTCCATCTTTCCACCTCCAATTTGGTCTCCCTCTTCTCCTCGTTCCCTCCACCTCCGACACATATATCCTCTTGGTCAATCTTTCCTCACTTATTCTCTCCATGTGCCCAAACCACTTCAAAACACCCTCTTCTGCTCTCTCAACCACGCTCTTTTTATTTCCACACATCTCTCTTACCCTTACGTTACTCACTCGATCAAACCACCTCACACCACACATTGTCCTCAAACATCTCATTTCCAGCACATCCATCCTCCTGCGCACAACTCTATCCATAGCCCACGCCTCGCAACCATACAACAATGATGGAACCACTATTCCTTCAAACATACCCATTTTTGCTTTCCGAGATAATGTTCTCGACTTCCACACATTCTTCAAGGCCCCCAGAATTTTCGCCCCCTCCCCCACCCTATGATCCACTTCCGCTTCCATGGTTCCATCCGCTGCCAGATCCACTCCCAGATATCTAAAACACTTCACTTCCTCCAGTTTTTCTCCATTCAAACTCACCTCCCATTTGACTTGACCCTCAACCCTACTGTACCTAATAACCTTGCTCTTATTCACATTTACTCTTAACTTTCTTCTTCCACACACTTTACCAAACTCAGTCACCAGCTTCTGCAGTTTCCCACATGAATCAGCCACCAGCGCTGTATCATCAGCGAACAACAACTGACTCACTTCCCAAGCTCTCTCATCCCCAACAGACTTCATACTTGCACCTCATTCCAAAACTCTTGCAGTTACCTCCCTAACAACCCCATCCATAAACAAATTAAACAACCATGGAGACATCACACACCCCTGCCGCAAACCTACATTCACTGAGAACCAATCACTTTCCTCTCTTCCTACACGTACACATGCCTTACATCCTCGATAAAAACTTTTCATTGCTTCTAACAACTTTCCTCCCACACCATATATTCTTAATACCTTCCACAGAGCATCTCTATCAACTCTATCATATGCCTTCTCCAGATCCATAAATGCTACATACAAATCCATTTGCTTTTCTAAGTATTTCTCACATACATTCTTCAAAGCAAACACCTGATCCACACATCCTCTACCACTTCTGAACCCACACTGCTCTTCCCCAATCTGATGCTCTGTACATGCCTTCACCCTCTCAATCAATACCCTCCCATATAATTTCCCAGGAATACTCAACAAACTTATACCTCTGTAATTTGAGCACTCACTCTTATCCCCTTTGCCTTTGTACAATGACACTATGCACGCATTCCGCCAATCCTCAGGCACCTCACCATGAGTCATACGTACATTAAATAACCTTACCAACCAGTCAACAATACAGTCACCCCCTTTTTTAATAAATTCCACTGCAATACCATCCAAACCTGCTGCCTTCCCGGCTTTCATCTTCCGCAAAGCTTTCACTACCTCTTCTCTGTTTACCAAATCATTTTCCCTAACCCTCTCACTTTGCACACCACCTCGACCAAAACACCCTATATCTGCCACTCTATCATCAAACACATTCAACAGACCTTCAAAATACTCACTCCATCTCCTTCTCACATCACCACTACTTGTTATCACCTCCCCATTTGCGCCCTTCACTGAAGTTCCCATTTGCTCCCTTGTCTTGCGCACTTTATTTACCTCCTTCCAGAACATCTTTTTATTCTCCCTAAAATTTACTGATACTCTCTCACCCCAACTCTCATTTGCCCTTTTTTTCACCTCTTGCACCTTTCTCTTGACCTCCTGTCTCTTTCTTTTATACATCTCCCACTCAATTGCATTTTTTCCCTGCAAAAATCGTCCAAATGCCTCTCTCTTCTCTTTCACTAATACTCTTACTTCTTCATCCCACCACTCACTACCCTTTCTAATCAACCCACCTCCCACTCTTCTCATGCAACAAGCATCTTTTGCGCAATCCATCACTGATTCCCTAAATACATCCCATTCCTCCCCCACTCCCCTTACTTCCATTGTTCTCACCTTTTTCCATTCTGCATATATATATATATATATATATATATATATATATATATATATATATATATATATATATATATATATATATATATATTTATATATATATATGTTAATGGGCTGAGAAGTGCAACAGGAGGGATGTCTGATCATTATCTTGTGGAGGCTAAGGTGAAGATTTGTATGGGTTTACAGAAAAGAAGAGTGAATGTTGGGTTCAAGAGGGTGGTGAAAGTAAGTGAGCTTGAGAAGGAGACTTGTGTGAGGAAGTACCAGGAGAGACTGAGTAGAGAATGGAAAAAGGTGAAAACAATGGAAGTAAGGGGAGTGGGGGAGAAATGGGATGTATTTAGGGAATCAGTGATAGAGTGCACAAAAGATGCTTGTGGCATGAGAAGCGTGGGAGGTGGGTTGAATAGAAAGGGTAGTGAGTGGTGGGATGAAGAAGTAAGATTATTAGTGAAAGAGAAGAGAGAGGCATTTGGACGATTTTTGTCGGGAAAAAATGCAATTGAGTGGGATATGTATAAAAGAAAGAGACAGGAGGTCAAGACAAAGGTGCAAGAGGTGAAAAAGAGGGCAAATTAGAGTTGGGGTGAGAGAGTATCAGTAAATTTTAGGGAGAATAAAAAGATGTTCTGGAAGGAGGTAAATAAAGTTCGTAAGACAAGGGAGCAAATGGGAACTTCAGTGAAGGGCGCTAATGGGGAGGTGATAACAAGTAGTGGTGATGTGAGAAGAAGATGGAGTGAGTATTTTGAAGGTTTGTTGAATGTGTTTGATGATAGAGTGGCAGATATAGGGTGTTTTGGTCGAGCCGGTGTGCAAAGTGAGAGGGTTAGGGAAAATGATTTGGTAAATAGAGAAGAGGTAGTAAAAGCTTTGCGGAAGATGAAAGCCGGCAAGGCAGCAGGTTTGGATGGTATTGCAGTGGAATCTATTTAAAAAGGGGGTGATTGTATTGTTGACTGGTTGGTAAGGTTATTTAATGTATGTATGACTCATGGTGAGGTGCCTGAGGAATGGCGGAATGCGTGCATAGTGCCATTGTACAAAGGCAAAGGGGATAAGAGTGAGTGCTCAAAATGCAGAGGTATAAGTTTGTTGAGTATTCCTGGTAAATTATATGGGAGCGTATTGATTGAGAGGGTGAAGGCATTCACAGAGCATCAGATTGGGGAAGAGCAGTGTGGTTTCAGAAGTGGTAGAGGATGTGTGGATCAGGTGTTTGCTTTGAAGAATGTACGTGACAAATACCTACAAAAGCAAATGGATTTGTATGTAGCACTTATGGATCTGAAGAAGGCATATGATAGAGTTGATGGAGAGGCTCTGTGGAAGGTATTAAGAATATATGGTGTGGGAGGCAAGTTGTTAGAAGCAGTGAAATGTTTGTTTCGAGAATGTAAGGCAAGTGTACGTGTAGGAAGAGAGGAAAGTGATTGGTTCTCAGTGAATGTAGGTTTGCGTCAGGGGTGTGTGATGTGTCCATGGTTGTTTAATTTGTTTATGGATAGGGTTGTTAGGGAAGAGGGGCAAGTATGAAGTCTGTTGTGGATGAGAGAGCTTGGGAAGTGAGTCAGTTCTTGTTCGCTGATGATACATCGCTGGTGGCTGATTCATGTGAGAAATTGCAGAAGCTGGTGACTGAGTTTGGTAAAGTGCGTGAAAGAAGAAAGTTAAGAGTAAATGTGAATAAGAGCAAGGTTATTAGGTACAGTAGGGTTGAGGGTCAAGTCAATTGGGAGGTAGGTTTGAATGGAAAAAAAATGGAGGAAGTAAAGTGTTTTAGATATCTGGGAGTGGATCTGGCAGCGGATGGAACCGTGGAAGCGGAAGTGAATAATAGGGTAGGGGAGGTGGCGAAAATCCTGGGAGCCTTGAAAAATGTGTGGAAGTCGAGAAAATTATCTCGGAAAGCAAAAATGGGTATGTTTGAAGGAATAGTGGTTCCAACAATTTTGTATGGTTGCGAGGCGTGGGCTGTGGATAGAGTTGTGCGCAGGAGGGTGGATGTGCTGGAAATGAGTTGTTTGAGGACAATGTGTGGTGTGAGGTGGTTTGATCGAGTAAGTAATGTAAGGGTAAGAGAGATGTGTTGAAATAAAAAGAGCGTGGTTAAGAGAGCGGAAGAGGGTGTTTTGAAATGGTTTGGGCACATGGAGAGAATGAGTGAGGAAAGATTGACCAGGAGGATATATGTGTCGGAGATGGAGGGAACGAGGAGAAGTGGGAGATCAAATTGAAGGTGGAAAGATGGAGTGAAAAAGATTTTGAGTGATCGGGGCCTGAACATGCACGAGGGTGAAAGGCGGGCAAGGAATAGAGTGAATTGGATCGATGTGGTATTCCGGGGTTGACCTGTTGTCACTGGATTGAATCAGGGCATGTGAAGCGTTTGGGTTAAACCATGGAAAGTTGTGTGGGGCCTGGATGTGGAAATGGAGCTGTGGTTTCGGGCATTATTGCATGACAGCTAGAGACTGAGTGTGAACGAATGGGGCCTTTGTTGTCTTTTCCTAGCGCTACCTGGCACACATGAGGGGGGGAGGGGGATGGTATTCCATGTGTAGCGAGGTGGCGATAGGAATGAATAAAGGCAGACAGTGTGAATTGTGTGCATGGGTATATATATATGTGTCTGTCTGTGTATATATATGTGTACATTGAGATGTAGATGTATATATATTTGTGTGTGTGGACGTGTATGTATATACATGTGTATGGGGGTGGGTTGGGCCATTTCTTTCGTCTGCTTCCTTGCGCTACCTCGCAAATGCGGGAGACAGCGACAAAGTAAAATGAAAAAAAATAATATATATATATATATATATATATATATATATATATATATATATATATATATAGGAATACTGAACAAACTTATACTTCTGTAATTTGAGCACTCACTTCTATCCCCTTTGCCTTTGTACAGTGGCCCTATGCAAGCATTCCTCCAATCCTCAGGCACCTCACCATGAGTCATACATACATTTAATAACCTTACCAACCAGTCAACAATACAGTCACTCCTTTTTTTAATTAATTCCACTGCAATACCATCCAAACCCACTGCCTTGCTGGCTTTCATCTTCCGCAAAACTTTTACTACCTCTTCTCTGTTTACCAAATCATTCTCCCTAACCCTCTCACTTTGCACATCACCTCGACCGAAACACCCTATATCTGCCACTCTATCGTCAAACACATTCAACTAACCTTCAAAATACACATTCCATCTCCCTCTCATATCACCACAACTTGTTATCACCTCCCCATTAGCCCCCTTCACTTAAGTTCCCATTTGTTCCTTGTTTTACTCACTTTATTTACCTCCTTCCAAAGCATCTTTTTATTTTCCCTAAAATTCAATGATACTCTCTCACCCCAACTCTTATTTGCCATCTTTTTCACCTCTTGCACCTTTATCTTGACCTCCTGCCTCTTTCTTTAATACATCTCCCACTCATTTGCATTATTTCCCTGCAAAAATCGTCCAAATGCCTCTCTCTTCTCTTTCACTAATAATCTTACTTCTTCATTCCACCACTCACTACCCTTTCTAATCTGCCCACTTCCCACGCTTGTCAAGCCACAAGCATCTTTTGCGCAAGCCATCACTGCTTCCCTAAATACATCCCATTCCTCCCCCACTCCCCTTACGGCCTTTGTTCTCACCTTTTTCCATTCTGTACTCAGTCTCTCCTGGTACTTCCTCACACAAGTCTCCTTCCCAAGCTCACCTACTCTCACCACTCTCTTCAACCCATTATACTTGACAGCTAGAGACTGAGTGTGAACGAATGTGGCCTTTGTTGTCTTTTCCTAGCGGTACCTCGCGCACATGCAGGGGGAGGGGGTTGTTATTTCATATGTGGCGGGGGGGGGTTTCGATGGGAATGAATAAAGGCAGACAGTATGAATTATGTACATGTGTATATAGATATATATCTGTGTGTGCATATATATATGTATACGTTGAGATGTATAGGTATATATATTTGTGAGTGTGGACGTGTATGTATATACATGTGTATGTGGGTGGGTTGGGTCGTTCTTTCGTCTGTTTCCTTGCGCTACCTCGCTAGCGCCGGAGACAACGACAAAGCAAAGTAAAAAACGTAGTAAATGTATAGCAATACATATATGTATATATACATATATATATATAAATATATATATATATATTAATTTATATTTATTATACTTTGTCGCTGTCTCCCGCGTTTGCGAGGTAGCGCAAGGAAACAGACGAAAGAAATGGCCCAAACCCCCCCCCCCCCATACACATGTATATACATACGTCCACACACGCAAATATACATACCTACACAGCTTTCCATGGTTTACCCCAGACGCTTCACATGCCTTGATTCAATCCACTGACAGCACGTCAACCACTGTATACCACATCGCTCCAATTCACTCTATTCCTTGCCCTCCTTTCACCCTCCTGCATGTTCAGGCCCCGATCACACAAAATCCTTTTCACTCCATCTTTCCACCTCCAATTTGGTCTCCCTCTTCTCCTCGTTCCCTCCACCTCCGACACATATATCCTCTTGGTCAATCTTTCCTCACTCATTCTCTCCATGTGCCCAAACCATTTCAAAACACCCTCTTCTGCTCTCTCAACCACGCTCTTTTTATTTCCACACATCTCTCTTACCCTTACGTTACTTACTCGAGCAAACCACCTCACACCACACATTGTCCTCAAACATCTCATTTCCAGCACATCCATCCTCCTGCGCACAACTCTATCCATAGCCCACCCCTCGCAACCATACAACATTGTTGGAACCACTATTCCTTCAAACATACCCATTTTTGCTTTCCGAGATAATGTTCTCGACTTCCACACATTTTTCAAGGCTCCCAAAATTTTCGCCCCCTCCCCCATCCTATGATCCACTTCCGCTTCCATGGTTCCATCCGCTGACAGATCCACTCCTAGATATCTAAAACACTTCACTTCCTCCAGTTTTTCTCCATTCAAACTCACCTCCCAATTGACTTGACCCTCAACCCTACTGTACCTAATAACCTTGCTCTTATTCACATTTACTCTTAACTTTCTTCTTCCACACACTTTACCAAACTCAGTCACCAGCTTCTGCAGTTTCTCACATGAATCCGCCACCAGCGCTGTATCATCAGCGAACAACAACTGACTCACTTCCCAAGCTCTCTCATCCCCAACAGACTTCATACTTGCCCCTCTTTCCAAGACTCTTGCATTTACCTCCCTAACAACCCCATCCATAAACAAATTAAACAACCATGGAGACATCACACACCCCTGCCGCAAACCTACATTCACTGAGAACCAATCACTTTCCTCTCTTCCTACACGTACACATGCCTTACATCCTCGATAAAAACTTTTCACTGCTTCTAACAACTTGCCTCCCACACCATATATTCTTAATACCTTCCACAGAGCATCTCTATCAACTCTATCATATGCCTTCTCCAGATCCATAAATGCTACATACAAATCCATTTGCTTTTCTAAGTATTTCTCACATACATTCTTCAAAGCAAACACCTGATCCACACATCCTCTACCACTTCTGAAACCACACTGCTCTTCCCCAATCTGATGCTCTGTATCTGCCTTCACCCTCTCAATCAATACCCTCCCATATAATTTACCAGGAATACTCAACAAACTCACTCTTATCCCCTTTGCCTTTGTACAATGGCACTATGCACGCATTCCGCCAATCCTCAGGCACCTCACCATGAGTCATACATACATTAAATAACCTTACCAACCAGTCAACAATACAGTCACCCCCTTTTTTAATAAATTCCACTGCAATACCATCCAAACCTGCTGCCTTCCCGGCTTTCATCTTCCGCAAAGCTTTTACTACCTCTTCTCTGTTTACCAAATCATTTTCCCTAACCCTCTCACTTTGCACACCACCTCGACCCAAACACCCTATATCTGCCACTCTGTCATCAGACACATTCAACAAACCTTCAAAATACTCATTCCATCTCCTTCTCACATCACCACTACTTGTTATCACCTCCCCATTTACGCTCTTCACTGAAGTTCCCATTTGCTCCCTTGTCTTACGCACCTTATTTACCTCCTTCCAGAACATCTTTTTATTCTCCCTAAAATTTACTGATACTCTCTCACCCCAACTCTCATTTGCCCTTTTTTTCACCTCTTGCACCTTTCTCTTGACCTCCTGTCTCTTTCTTTTATACTTCTCCCACTCAATTGCATTTTTTCCCTGCAAAAATCGTCCAAATGCCTCTCTCTTCTCTTTCACTAATACTCTTACTTCTTCATCCCACCACTCACTTCCCTTTCTAAACAGCCCACCTCCCACTCTTCTCATGCCACAAGCATCTTTTGCGCAATCCATCACTGATTCCCTAAATACATCCCATTCCTCCCCCACTCCCCTTACTTCCATTGTTCTCACCTTTTTCCATTCTGTACACAGTCTCTCCTGATACTTCCTCACACAGGTCTCCTTCCCAAGCTCACTTACTCTCACCACCTTCTTCACCCCAACATTCACTCTTCTTTTCTGAAAACCCATACTAATCTTCACCTTAGCCTCCACAAGATAATGATCAGACATCCCTCCAGTTGCACCTCTCAGCACATTGACATCCAAAAGTCTCTCTTTCGCACGCCTGTCAATTAACACGTAATCCAATAACGCTCTCTGGCCATCTCTCCTACTTACATAATTATACTTATGTATATCTCGCTTTTTAAACCAGGTATTCCCAATCATCAGTCCTTTTTCAGCACATAAATCTACAAGCTCCTCACCATTTCCATTTACAACACTGAACACCCCATGCACACCAATTATTCCCTCAACTGCCACATTACTCACCTTTGCATTCAAATCACCCATCACTATAACCCGGTCTCGTGTATCAAAACCGCTAACACACTCATTTAGCTGCTCCCAAAAACACTTGCCTCTCATGATCTTTCTTCTCATGCCCAGGTGCATATGCACCAATAATCACCCACCTCTCTCCATCAACTTTCAATTTTACCCATATTAATCGAGAATTTACTTTCTTACATTCTATCACATACTCCCACAACTCCTGTTTCAGGAGTATTGCTACTCCTTCCCTTGCTCTTGTCCTCTCACTAACCCCTGACTTCACTCCCCAGACATTTCCAAACCACTCTTCCCCTTTACCCTTGAGCTTCGTTTCACTCAGAGCCAAAACATCCAGGTTCCTTTCCTCAAACATACTACCTATCTCTCCTTTTTTCACATATATATATATATATATATATATATATATATATATATATATATATATATATATATATATATATATATATATATATATATATATATATATATATATATGTATATATATATATATATATATGTATATATATATATATATATATATATATATATATATATATATATATATATATATATATATATATATATATATATATATATATATATATGTATATATATATATGTGTGTGTAATTTGAACACTCACCTTTATCCCCTGGGAAATTATGTGGAGGGGCATTGATTGAGAGAGTAAAGGCATGTACAGAGCATCAGATTGGGGAAGAGCAGTGTGGTTTCAGAAGTGGTAGAGGATTTGTGGATCAGGTGTTTCATTTGAAAAATGTATGTAAGAAAACCTTAGAAAAACAGATAAATTTTTTATGTAGCATTTATGGATCTGGAGAGGGCATATGACAGAGTTGATTGAGATGCTTTGTGGAAGGTATTAGGAATATATGGTGTGGGACGTAAGTTGCTAGAAGCAGTGAAAAAATTTTTATCGAAGATGTAAAGCATGTACAAGTAGGAAGAGAGGAAAGTGAATGGCTTCCAGTTAATATCGGTTTACGGCAGGGGTGCATGATGTGTCCATGTTTGTTTAATTTGTTTATGGATGGGGTTGTTAGAGAGGTGAATGGAAGAGTTTTGGAGAGAGGGACAAGTATGCAGTCTGTTGTGGATGAGAGGTCCTGGGATGTGAGTCATTTGTTCGTTGATGATATAGGGCTGGTGGCTGATTCGTGTGAAAAACTGGAGAAGTTGATGGCTGAGTTTGGTAAAGTGTGTAAAAGAATAAATTTGAGAGTAAATGTGAATAAGAGCAAGGTTATTAGTTACAGTAGGGTTGAGGGACAAGTCAATTGGGAGGTACGTTTGAATGGAGAAATACTGGAGGAAGTGAAGTGTTTTAGATATCTGGGAGTGGATTTGGCAGCGGATGGAAACATGGAAGCGGAAGTGAGTCACACGGTGGAGGAGTGGGCGAAGGCTCTGGGACCATTGAAGAATGTGTGGAAGGCCACAGCGTTATCTCGAAGAACAAAAATGGGTATGTTTGAAGGAATAGTGGTTCCAAAAATGTTTTATGGCTGCGAGGCGTGGATTATAGATTGAGTTTGTGGAGGAGGGTGGATGTGTTGGAAATGAGATGTTTGAGGACAATATATGGTGTTAGGTGGTTTGGTCAAGTAAGTAATGAAAGGGTAAGATAGATGTGGTAATAATAAAGAGTGTGGTTGAGAGAGCAAAAGAGGATGTATTGAAATGGTTTGGTCACATAGAGAGAATGAGTGAGGAAAGATTGAAAAAGAGGATATATGTGTCAGAGGTGGAGGGAACGAGAAGTGAACGACCAAATTGGAAGTGGAAGGACGGATTGAAAATAATTTTGAGCGATCGGCGCCTGAACATACAGGAGGGTGAGAGGCGTTCAAGGAATATAGTGCATTGGAACGATGTGGTACACTGGGGTCGACGTGCTGCCAATGAATTGAACCAGGGCATATGAAGCGTGTCGGGTAAACTATGTAAAGTTTTGTGTGGCCTGGATGTGGAAAGGAAGCTGTGGTTTCGGTGCATTACTCATGACAGCTAGAGATTGAGTGTGAGCGAAAGTGGCCTTTGTTGTCTTTTCGTAGCGCTACCTCTCGCCCGTGCGGGAGGAGGGGATGTCATCTCATGTGTGGCGGGATGGCGACGGGAATGAATAAAGGCAGCAAATTTGAATTTTATACATGTGTATATATGTAAATGCCTGGGTATGTATATATATGTATACGTTGAAATGTATAGGTACGTATATGTGAATAGGCCATTCTTTCGTCTGTTTCTTTTCGCTACTTCGCTCACCCAGGAGACAGCGACAACATATTATGAAAAGAATAATACAATATATACGCTTTCCTGGTAAATTATATGGGAGGGTATTGATTGAGAGGGTGAAGGTATGTACAGAGCATCAGATTGGGGATGAGAAATGTGGTTTCAGAAGTGGTAGAGGATGTGTGGATCAGGTGTTTACTTTGAAGAATGTATGTGAGAAATACTTAGAAAAGCAAATGGATTTGTATGTAGCATTTATGGATCTGGAGAAGGCATATGATAGAGTTGATAGAGGTGCTCTGTGGAAGGTATTAAGAATATATGGTGTGGGGGGCAAGTTGTTAGAAGCAGTGAAAAATTTTTATCGAGGATGTAAGGCATGTGTACGTGTAGGAAGAGAGGAAAGTGATTGGTTCTCAGTGAATGTAGGTTTGCGGCAGGGGTGTGTGATGTCTCCATGGTTGTTTAATTTGTTTATGGATGGGGTTGTTAGGGAGGTAAATGCAAGAGTTTTGGAAAGAGGGGCAAGTATGAAGTCTGTTGGGGATAAGAGAGCTTGGGAAGTGAGTCAGTTGTTGTTCGCTGATGATACAGCGCTGGTGGCTGATTCATGTGAGAAACTGCAGAAGCTGGTGACTGAGTTTGGTAAAGTGTGTGAAAGAAGAAAGTTAAGAGTAAATGTGAATAAGAGCAAGGTTATTAGGTACAGTAGGGTTGAGGGTCAAGTCAATTGGGAGGTAAGTTTGAATGGAGCAAAACTGGAGGAAGTAAAGTGTTTTAGATGTCTGGGAGTGGATCTGGCAGCGGATGGAACCATGGAAGCGGAAGTGGATCATAGGGTGGGGGAGGGATGAAAATCCTGGGAGCCTTGAAGAATGTGTGGAAGTCGAGAACATTATCTCGGAAAGCAAAAATGGGTATGTTTGAAGGAATAGTCGTTCCAACAATGTTGTATGGTTGCGAGGCGTGGGCTATGCATAGAGTTGTACGCAGGAGGATGGATGTGCTGGAAATGAGATGTTTGAGGACAATGTATGGTGTGAGGTGGTTTGATCGAGTAAGTAACGTAAGGGTAAGAGAGATGTGTGGAAATAAAAAGAGCGTGGTTGAGAGAGCAGAAGAGGGTGTTTTGAAATGGTTTGGGCACATGGAGAGAATGAGTGAGGAAAGATTGACCAAGAGGATATATGTGTCGGAGGTGGAGGGAACGAGGAGAAGTGGGAGACCAAATTGGAGGTGGAAAGATGGAGTGAAAAAGATTTTGTGTGATCGGGGCCTGAACATACAGGAGGGTGAAAGGAGGGCAAGGAATAGAGTGAACTGGATCGATGTGGTATACCGGGGTTGACGTGCTGTCAGTGGATTGAATCAGGGCATGTGAAGCGTCTGGGGTAAACCATGGAAAGCTGTGTAGGTATGTATATTTGCGTGTGTGGACGTATGTATATACATGTGTATGGGTGTGGGTTGGGCCATTTCTTTCGTCTGTTTCCTTGCGCTACCTCGCAAACGCGGGAGACAGCGACAAAGCAAAAAAAAAAAAAATTACGCTCTGTGTTTGGCGGCGTTAAAACTCATAATTGTTGCATGATTTGGCCTACTATCTACAAATGTGTTAATGATGGTGTTATTACACTGGAAAACAGAATTACACGCACTGTTTTTTAGAACATATACTAGATTAGCTAATTTGGGAGAATAAGGCCACGCTAAACATTTACACTTACCCTTCTTTGTTACATTTTTGTTACAGGAAGCATAAAATGTCTTCCTAGCTTTCCAGTAAGCTTTATTCATAAACCAATTGGGTAATATAAGTGCTTTAAGATACATCATATATGATTACATTCGCCTTCCAGGAGTATGTGATCACATATCCTTAGTGATCTTAAAAGCATAGACATAACTACAGAATCTTTATATAACGATCATGTACTAAGAAATAAAGAATATAACTCTCAGAGTTGGTAGGCTTCCTGTAGATTCTAATGGACAAATGATCAGATTCTCTAGTTATCAGCACAACCAAAAAAGGCTGTTTGTCTTCTTTTTCCTATTCCATCATGAATCTGATAGTGGGTGGATGTTATTTCATTCATTAAAGAAAACATCACAATCTTGGAAGGATGGCCACAAAGACCACACATCATCCTCGTATTTAAACCAGACTTTTGGATGATTACTGATTGAAGTTAGAATCTAAGTCTCAAAATATTCCATAAATTAGTAAGAATAGGACTAAGAGGGTAAGACCAAATTTCTGTTTATAAAAATTATCTTCACTATCTTGCAAAACATTATTGGGAACACAAAGCTCATCTAAGTCAGCGAAAGTTTTTATGGGCAGGAGAACGGCAAGACAGAAGCAATTTCCTCCTTGAATATCTGATCGTTTCAGTAATGGGTATTTTAGTGAAAAGGGAATTACATCACAACTAATGAGTTTATGATCAGTCAAATTAGAGTTTCTAGCTTTGTTTATAAAATCTAAGCTATCATCAACATGCGATGAAAACAATTTTCCTAAGGTGTTTTGCTAACCATTTACATAATTCTAATTAGGAGAATTATCATATGATATAATTGGTCTGAGGGGACATCCATTTTTGTCAGTTTTGAGGAAACTGCGTATAAAAGGAAGAGAGGGATTAACCATCCTTACTGACTTCAGAATGTTCTGGTGCTAATTCAACAATTTGTTGAGTCTAGAGTTGATGGTATTTACTGTATTGTTTAGTGGACTGGATGTTAATCTTTTATATGTGTCAGTATCATTTCAAAGATCCTGAAGCTGACATCTATGGTCAACTGTATTCAAAATCACGAACTGGCTGGTCTTATCTGATTTGGTGATGTGAATATCTTCATTTTTTGAGGTTTCCAATGGCTCTCAGGAATCCTTGTGGCATGTCACTTCACTTAAAAACACTTTCACTGGTCAGGGCACTTAAAACTGGCCCGGATACGAAATCAAATTCCCGGTCGGCACCATTAATGGATTTCACAATAGAAATTAAATCCTTCACACTAAAATCATTCTTGGATTTGAAGGCCAAACCCCAGTGCAAGTTTTTCATCCTGGGTTAAGGAATAGGACGAAATACTGACGATGTTCTTATCTGGGTATGATAATTTCGCAAACATATTATTGTAGAGAATCTTGTCTATTTTCCATTCCAGTTGGTTCTTTCCGATGATTTGGTTTCTTATGCGTTCCCAAGCTTCACTCATACGGTTGGCAGCAACGACAGGGGTCATCGTAGATGAAGGAGAGTTCTCTTCTAGCATTTCTGAGGATGCAGAAAGCCTGGCCGGAGTCAATTTTAGTAATGTCTATCTACTGTAGAGGGATCTCATGCTCTATTCAGCCGAATCGTAATTGCATCTTCTTATGGAAGGCATCTGGAATTAGTGTATGAAAAATCATTTTGTTCCTCAGGCATTCTTGCAAGAATTCAAGTTGTAGCTGACAGTCGTTTGAGGGAAGTTCAAGGAAGCGAAAGAAACCAGGTCATGGGAAGGAAGCCCTTTCCATGGTTTAACTCAAAAGTTTCACATGCTCCGGTTCAACCATCAAAGCACGTCAACCCCGGTATACCATATCGTTCCAGTTCACTCTATTCCATGCACGGCTTTCACCCTCCTGCATGTTCAGGCCCCGATCCCTCAAAATATTTTTCACTCCATCCTTCCACCTGCAATTTGGTCTCCCGCTTCTTCTTGTTCCCTCCATTTCTGACACGTATGTCCTCTTTGTCAACCGTTCCTCACTCATTCTTTCCATGTGTCCATAGAATTTCAACACATCCTTTTCTGCTCTCTCAACCACACTCTTTTTATCACCACATATATCTCTTATTCTTTCATCATTTACTCAATCAAAGTGGCTCACACCACATATTGTCCTCAGCATTTCATTTGCAACACATCCACCCTCCTTCGTACAACCCTATCTATATCCCATGCCACGCAACCATATAATATAGCTGGAACTACTATTCCTTCAAATATACCGATTTCCGCACACATTCGTCATCGCTCCCACAATCTTCGCCCCCACCTCCAACCCTATGACACTTCCACTTCCTTGGTTCCAATCGATGATAAGTCCACTCTTAGATATCTAAGATATTTAATTTCATTCAATTTTTCTCCAATCAAACTCATATCATAAGGAATTTTGAACTCAACCCTACTTAACCTAATAACCTTGCTCTTATTCACATTTATTCTCAACTTTCTCCTTTCACACACTTTACCAAACTCAATTACTAACTTCTGCAGTTTCTCACTCGAATCAACCACCAGTGCTGTATCACGGGCGAACAATAACTGACTCACATCCCAGGCCCAAGAGACTGTTAATTCGCCTCTCTCTAAAACTCTTCCATTTACCTCCCTAACTACCACGTCCATAAACAACTTAAACAACCATGAGGACATCACACACCCCTGCCGCAGAACGGCCATCACTAGGAACAAATCACGCTCCACTCTTCCTAATCTTAAACATACCTTACACCCTTGATAGAATATTCTCACTGCTTCTAGCAGCTTACCTCCTACACCGTATACTCTTATGACTTCCACAAAGCATCTCCATCCACCATTCTCCAGATCCATAAATCACACATACAAATCCATCTGTTTCCATACATCCCCTATCACTTCTGAAACCACACTACTTAACAGTCTGATGTTCCGGACATGCCTTCACCCTCTCAGTTAATGACTTCCCATACACTGTTCAACGAATATTGAACAAGCTTATTACTCTGTAGTTTGAGCATTCACTTTTCTCCCCGTTGCCTTTGTATAATGACACTATATATGCATTCCGCCAATCCTCAGGCACTTCACCATGATCCATACATAAATTGAATATCCCTATCAACCTATCAACAATAGTCACCACCTTTCTTGATAGATTCACCTGCAATATCATTCAAAACCGACGCCTTGCTGGATTTCACCTTTCGCAAGGCTTTCACCACCTCTCTTTCTCTCCACCAAATCACTTTCCCTAACTGTCTCACTTTGCACACCACTCCGACCAAAACACCCTACATCTGCTACTCCACCATCAAACACATTCAATAAACATTCAAAATCCTCAGTCTATCTCCTCACTTCAAAACTAGTTGTTATCACTTTCCATCTTGTCCCCCCAGTGATGTTCCAATTTGTTCTCGTGTCTTAGGCACCTTATTTACCTCCTTTCATAACATCTTTTCATTCTCCCTAAAGTTAAATGATACTCTCTCATCCCCAACTCTTATTTGCCTACTTTCTCAATTCTTGCACCTTTTCTTGACCTCCTGCTACTTTCTCTTATACTTATCAAAGTCATTTGCACTATTTCTTTGCAAGTATCATACAAACACCACTCTTTTCTCTTTGACTAACAACTTTACTTCTTCATCACACCACTCACTGCCCTTTCTAATCTGTTCACCTACCAATTGTCTCATGTCACATGCATCTCTTACATATGCCATCACTGCTTCCCGAGATGCACCCCATTCCACATCCACTCCCCTCACATCATTTGCTCTTACATCTAGCCATTCTACACTCAATCTCTCCTGGTACTCTTTCACACAAGTCTCCTTTCCAAGCCCACTAACTCTCACCACTCGCTTCTTACCGATATTCTCTCTTCTTGTGAAACCCCTACAAATCTTTACCTTTGCTTCCACAAGATAGTGATCAGACATTCCGCCAGGTGCCCCTCTCAGCACATGTACATCCAAAAGTCTCTCTGCTACAAACCTATCAAATAACACGTAGTCTAGTAATGCACTTTGACCTTCTCTCCTCCTGGCGATACCCCATCCAAAAGGAAATAGCATCGTTACATCTGTTTCAGCGAGAGAGCACCAGGAAAACAGACAAAAAGGGCCACATTCGCCCACTTTCAGTCTCTAGCTTTCCTGTGTAATGCACCGAAAAGACAGCTCCCTTTCCACATCCAGGCCCCACAGACCTTTCCATAGCTTAACCCACACGTTTTACATGCCCTGGTTTAGTCCATTGACACCTCGTTGACCCCGGTATACCACATCGTTCCAATTGACTCTATTCCTTTCACGCCTCTCATCCTCCTGTATGTTCAGGCCACGATCGCTAAAGATCTTCTTCACTTCACCATTCCACCTCTAATTTGGTGTCCCGCTTCTCCTTGTTCCCGCCACCTGTGGCAAATATATCTTCTTTGTCAACATTTCCTCACGCATTCTTTCCATATGTCCAAACCATTTCAATACATACTCTTCTCTCTCAATCACACTCTTTTTATTTCTACACATCTCTCTTACCTTTTCATTACATATTTGATCAAAGCACCTTACATCACATATTGTCCTTACACACCCCTGGCACAGATCGGGAACAAATCACTCTCCACTCTTCCTAATCGTACACATGCTTTACACCCTTGATGAAATATTCTCACTGCTTTTAGCAGCTTAACTCCTACACCGTATAATCCTATGACCTTCCACGAGTCATCTGTATCCATCCTGTCACATACCCTCTTCAGATCCACAAATCACACATACAGAACCATTTGTTTCTCTAAGTATTTCTCACACACATTCCTTAAAGGAAGCACCTGATCCTCACATCCTCTAACACTTCTGAAACCACAATTCTCCTTCCCATTCTGATGTTCTGTACATGCCTTCACTCTTTCAATTAATGCCCTCCCATACACTGTTCAAGGAATACTAAACAAGCTTATTATAGTTTGTATAATGGCACTATACATGCATTCTGCCAATCCTCAGGCACTACACCGTGATCCATACATAAACGTAATATCCATACCCACCAATCAACAATACAGTCACCACGTTTCATTATAAATTCAAGTGAAATAACATCGAGACTCGACGCCTTGCTGGATTTCATCTTTCGCAAGGCTATCACAACCTCCTCTCTTTTCACCAAACCACTATCCCAAACTGTCTCACTTTGCACACCAAACCGACTAAAACACCCAATATCTGTACTCTACCATCAAGTATATTCAATAAACCTTCAAAACCCTCAACCCATCTCCTCCTCACTTCATCATTAGCTGTAATCACTTTCTATCACCCCATCCCCACCCCCACCGATGTTCCTATTTGATCTCTTATCTTAGGCACGTTATTTACCTCCTTCCAAAACATATTTTAACTCTCCCTAAAGTTTAATCATACTTTCTCACAGCAACTTTCATTTGCCTCCTTTCTCAACTCTTGTACCCTACTCTTGACCTCCTACCACTTTCTCTTATAATTATCCCAGTCATATGCATTCCTTCTTTGGAATTATCATACAAACTGTACTCTTTTCTCTTTCACTAAGAACTTTACTTCCTCATCCCACGACTCATTACCCTTTCTAATCTGTCCACCTGTCACCTTTCTCATGCACATGCCATCCCTGCCGCCCTAAATAAACCCCATTCCCCATTTATTCCCCTCACAACATTTGCTCATACATTTTGTCATTCTACACTCAATCTCTCCTGGTACTTCATCGCAAAAGCTTCCTTTCCAAGCACACTTACTCTCACCACTCTCTTCTTACCAACATTCTCTCTTCATTTTTAAAACCTCTACAAATCTTAACCTTGGCCTCCACGAGATCAGACATTCCACCAACTGCCCCTCTCAGCATATAAACATCAAAAACTCATTTTTTTACAAGCCGATCGATCAACACGTAATCTACTAATACCCTGTGAACATCTCTCCTCCTCATATACGTGTATGTATATATATATATATATATATATATATATATATATATATATATATATATATATATATATATATATATATATATATATATATATATATATATATATATTTTTTTTTTTTTTTTTTCTTTGTCGCTGTCTCCGACGTTTGCGAGGTAGCGCAAGGAAACAGACGAAAGAAATGGCCCAACCCACCCCCATACACATGTAAATACATACACGTCCACACACGCAAATATACATACCTACACAGCGTTCCATGGTTTACCCCAGTCGCTTCACATGCATTGATTCAATCCACTGACAGCACGTCAACCCCGGTATACCACATCGATACAATTCACTCTATTCCCTGCCCTCCTTTCACCCTCCTCCATGTTCAGGCCCAGATCACACAAAATCTTTTTCACTCCATCTTTCCACCTCCAATTTGGTCTCCCTCTTCTCCTCGTTCCCTCCACCTCCCACATATATATCCTCTTGGTCAATCTTTCCTCACTCATTCTCGCCATGTGCCCAAACCATTTCAAAACACCCTCTTCTGCTCTCTCAACCACGCTCTTTTTATTTCCACACATCTCTCTTACCCTTACGTTACTTACTCGATCAAACCACCTCACACCACACATTGTCCTCAAACATCTTATTTCCAGCATGTCCACCCTCCTGCGCACAACTCTATCCATAGCCCACGCCTCGCAACCATACAAAATTGTTGGAACCACTATTCCTTCAAACATACCCATTTTTGCTTTCCGAGATAATGTTCTCGACTTCCACACATTCTTCAAGGCTTCCAGGATTTTCGCCCCCTCCCCCACCCTATGATCCACTTCTGCTTCCATGGTTACATCCGCTGCCAGATCCACTCCCAGGTATCTAAAACACTTTACTTCCTCCAGTTTTTCTCCATTCAAACTTACCTCCCAATTGACTTGACCATCAACCCTACTGTACCTAATAACCTTGCTCTTATTCACATTTACTCTTAACTTTCTTCTTTCAAACACTTTACCAAACTCAGTCACCAGCTTCTGCAGTTTCTCACATGAATCAGCCACCAGCGCTGTGTCATCAGCGAACAACAACTGACTCACTTCCCAAGCTCTCTCATCCACAACAGACTTCATACTTGCCCCTCTTTCCAAAACTCTTGCATTCACCTCCCTAACAACCCCATCCATAAACAAAATAAACAACCATGGAGACATCACCCACACCTGCCGCAAACCTACATTCACTGAGAACCAATCACTTTCCTCTCTTCCTACACGTACACATGCCTTACAACCTCGATAAAAACTTTTCACTGCTTCTAACAACTTGCCTCCCACACCATATATTCTTAATACCTTCCACAGAGCATCTCTATCAACTCTATCATATGCCTTCTCCAGATCCATAAATGCTACATACAAATCCATTTGCGTTTCTAAGTATTTCTCATATACATTCTTCAAAGCAAACACCTGATCCATACATCCTCTACCACTTCTGAAACCACACTGCTCTTCCCCAATCTGATGCTCTGTACATGCCTTCACCCTCTCAATCAATACCCTCCCATATAATTTACCAGGAATACTCAACAAACTTATACCTCTGTAATTTGAGCACTCACTCTTATCCCCTTTGCCTTTCTACAATGGCACTATGCACGCATTCCGCCAATCCTCAGGCACCTAACCATGAGCCATACATACATTAAATAACCTTACCAACCAGTCAACAATACAGTCACCCCTTTTTTAATAGATTCCACTGCAATACCATCCAAACCTACTGCCTTGCCGGCTTTCATCTTCCGCAAAGCTTTTACTACCTCTTCTCTGTTTACCGAATCATTTTCCCTAACCCTCTCACTTTGCACACCTCGACCAAAACACCCTATATCTGCCACTCTATCATCAAAACATTTAACAAACCTTCAAAATACTCACTCCATCTCCTT